>NW_007726840.1:322119-322824 GCF_000696425.1 Galeopterus variegatus
CCGGGGCCTTGGTGTTATCAGCACCGCACTCTACCGAGTGAGCCACGGGCCGGCCCACAAGGTTGCATTTTCACATGAGACTGCTGAAAAAGTTCCTTCCAGCTCCGTGGTCCTGTGACAGATTTTTAAGAAGGGTTTTACCAGTAGGAAATCCTGGTCATTGAGACTTGGTAACATCTCCTATCAGAAAAGACCCAAAGTCTCCGAAGAGTCACATTTCTTATCTTTTAAACACAGTTGAAGGCCTATGATTTCTCTACTTGGTGATGTGGAAATCACAGGAGCATCCTTTTCAGGTTTTATTACATAATGACCAGCAGATTATGTAACGTCATGTGACAATGATTAGGCACCTCTACTTCCTAAGAGCCAACAACATGAGCAACCTACCTACTTCTTTCTATCTTTTAGTTTTTTTTAAATCACAAAAGTAACACATGATTCCAACAATACAGAGGTGTATAGAACAAAAAGTGAAAGAGAAAAGCTACCCCATAACCCAGCAATTGAATTTCTCAGAATCTACCAGAAAAAGACATGCAAGTGCACAAAGAGACCTTTCCCATCATTGTTTATAATGCAAAAGCAAAAGCTGGAAACATTCTAAATGTCCGTCAACAGGGGAATGGTATATCCATAATAACAAGTACTACAGAACACTTAAAAAGGATGATGCAAACCTACGTAACTGCAAGACATACTGTG
>NW_007726840.1:324708-325984 GCF_000696425.1 Galeopterus variegatus
ATCAGAGGTTTCACCTTCCATGGTTTCAGTTACTTGTGGTCTGAAAATATTACATACAATAAGATATTTTGAGAGAAAGAGACCACATTCACATAATGTTTATATAGAATATTGTTATAATTGTTCTATTTTATTAGTAGTTATTAATCTGTTACTAATTGATAAATTAAACTTTATCATAGGTATGTATGTATAGGAAAAAGTGCAGTATATATAGGATTCAATACTATCCAAGGTTTCAGGGTGTCTAGGAGAGTATCCTCCAAGGACAAGGGAAGACGACCATATTACCTGAAATTAGTAGTAATGTGGTCTAACATAATACCTGGCTCACAGTGAGCATTTAATAAATACTTCTGTGAAAAAAAAAAATATTGTTGAACCCCTACAATGCTCCAGCTGGTTGTTGCTAAGTTCCCAGCTCACCAGATGTGGCCAGATATTCGGGTTCTTGAAGAGGAGCTAGAAATCCAGATTTTTAAGTAAAATTTCTCAGTTATAAAGACAATGTGTAAATATACCTCCTAGTTCTATCTATTGAGAGAGCCTAGAAGAAATGACACCCCTGTAGGAAAAAGCACCTAGAACCCAGGTCTTGCTTTCTAAATACCATTCTCCACTAAAAGGAACCAGGGTTTTCTAGAGAAATGGCTGATTCCCAGAGATGGGGCAGGGAAATTACGACATGAGCCTGGAACATCTTATTAAGCCAGAAAGTAAGGAAGTGCCAAAAGCATGATGAGACATGTCAGAAGGACACAAAAGCCGGGTTGGAGGGGTTCCTCCTCACCAAACCTGGGACAATTTGAGCACCAAAATTAATATGATAGTAATAGATTATAATAACTTAGTGTGGGGGCAGGGGGAGAAGAAGCTATGAGCCCATATTGATACTGAACATAAAATAAAATACATGATTTTCAGAGAGACACGTCTGAGGGCTATATTTGGCCCTGGGCCCCACGTCTGTCCCCTGCAGTAATGATGGATGAGAAACAGCAAAGCAGTTCAGCTGGTTAGAGATACGGATGCAGAATGGGACATCAGAGGGATGGGAGATCATTCCAGTCTCTGAGGACTTCAAATGACAAGCCATGAGTCAGGTACCTGTGGGTACCTGGGTACAGCTGAAGGTTTGTGAGCAGGAAGGATGATGATCACAGCCCTTGCTGTCCAGACCAAAGCCTTGGAGGCAACAAAAGATGGTGGATAAGAGGGGGCTGGCCCGGTGGCGCACTGGATAGTGCGCTGCTTGGGAAGCGCGGCGGCGCTCCCG
>NW_007726840.1:326628-341388 GCF_000696425.1 Galeopterus variegatus
ACATGCAGACCGGTTCCCGCTCACTGGCTGAGCGAGGCGCAGGAGCAACACCAAGGGTTGCAATTCCGTTGCTGGTCCCCAGTCCGGTATGGGGGCAACACTGAGGGTTGCAATCCGTTGCCGGACACGGAAAAAAACAAAAAACAAGAAAAAAAAAAAAAAAAAGATGGTGGATAAGATATCAGCATCAGCGGGCTGGCCGGTTAGCTCAGTTGGTTAGAGCTCTGTGTCATACACCAAGGTCAAGGGTTCAGATCCCCGTTCTGGCCAGCTGCCAAAAAAGAAATTGGCATTAAACCCTAGAAACATGCCACAGTGGAACAGAAATGGTTCTGTAGCCAGTGAAACCTGGGGTTGAAGTTCCTGGGACAGCTTTCAGTAGCCCCATGAGTTGGACAAGTCAATCAATCTCTCTTCTCCCCTCCAGGAGACTGGACTCTGGAGCCAGAATGCCTGGGTTCTTACTATCTATGTGACCTTGGACAAAATGACCTACACTCACTGTGCCTCAGTTTCTTCCATAGTACCTGCCAAAATGCAGGTTAAATGAGATAGTCCATGGGATCACTGGGCATAGTAAGTACTCAATCAGCATTTGCTATTATTATCAGTCCTTTTATACTCCCCCTTCAACCAGGAGCCTAGAGAGGCACTTTACCCATAGTTGCTTATTACATTTCTCTCGATTCAATGAAATTTTTACAGTGTTGTCAATACTAGCTCTTATTTCTTATTGATTTCACTCCAGGATCTTCACTCTAGTCTGAGAGCATAGTTTTAATTGTGTTAGGCAGTTTATCTTCACGGTTATGATGTGGAGTCAGGCTGCATTGTGGCATTGCCTCTCTAAGCCTCAGTTTCCCCACCTGTAAAAAGGGGCTAATAATAGTACCTTCTGCATAAGGTTATTTTGCATACTGAATGGGGTAATAATACACGGAAAGAACTTCACCCAGCGCCTAGAAGGAGAAAGCCTTCAGCAAATGTTATCCATGATTAGGATTATTGTTGTTGTGTAATATGATTTTGCTGGGTGCTACAGATTCTGTCTGGCTCCCAAAGCTTAGAATTCGTCCTGACCTCCCACGGGTGGAGGCAGGGTCTGGGGGAGGTTTGTAACTCGGAAAAAGGCACATCTTGAAGTGAAAGCTGGTACTGTCAGGCTTCTTCACAATCAGTAAAAAAGGCTTTCTTACCCCCCCACACTGTTTTCCCCTATATTAAATATAAACGGAACTGCCAATTGCTTAAAACTCTTCATGTCTCCAGTGGGAGTAACCCACAGGTCCAAAGGTAACCCAGCTGGCCGAGGGCTGTTATTAGTGGGGTCCGCCCAGCCCAGCCTATTTCCAAGGAGACATAGCTTATGGGGTTGGATGTGGACAGCTCAGCATCTCATTTGGATGATTCTTAATTGCACCTGAAAACAGTAACCCGTAGGTTACAAATTCCTGGTTTCAAAGGACTGTTTGCTGGAAGCAAACATCTTTGTACTTCCCACTCTCTTGAAGCAAGCAAGGGAAAGCCCCACCCAGGTTGTCCTTGTTACATAGCAGCATTATCCCTAGGCAGGAAGACTCAGTAGACTTGGAGCCAAAGGGCCTAGATTCAGATTACAGCTCTGCCACTTCCTATCTGGGTGACCTTGGACAAGGTATCTAACCTCTCTGGGCTCAATTTCTTTATCAGTAAAATGGGATTAATAGTACCCCTGAGGATGGTTGAGAGATTAAATGAGCTAATACATGGTGCCAAGTGCAGAATGAATATTCAACACAAGGTAGCTATGATTATTCTTGACTCAGAGTCACAGGGTTTGCCAGGCTGGGGTGCACAGTCAGCCTGAGACTGCTGAAAAACAGGATCGGACTTGATGTCATTCTGGTCAGTCCTGGGAACATTGCATTTGTGTTGCTCAAAAGAGCAGAATTTTATAATATCCACTATAGGGGGCTGGCCAGACACTTCAGTTGGTTAGACTGTGGTGTTATAACACCAAGGTCAAGAGTTTGGATTCCCATACTGGCCAACCACCAAAAAAAAAAAAAAAAGGGAGACATACAATATCCAGAATACATAAAAAGATAACCCAATTACAAAATAGGCAAAGGACTTGAATAGACATTTCTCCAAAGAAGATATATAAATGGCCAATAAGCACATGAAAAGATGCCCAACATCACTAATAATTAGGGAACTATAATAAAATTTTTTTTGAAAAAGAAAATAACAAGTGCTGACAAGGATGGGGAGAAACTGGAACCCTTGCACCTTGCTGATAGGAACGTAAAATGGTGCAGCTGCCATGAAGAACAGCTTGGCACTTCCTCAAAAAGTTAAACATATGGGCCGGCCTGTGGCTCACTCGGTAGAGTGTGGTGCTGATAACACCAAGGCCACGGGTTCGGATCCCATATAGGGATGGCCGGTTCGCTCACTGGCTGAGCGTGGTGCTGACAACACCAAGTCAAGGGTTAAGATCCCCTTACCGGTCATCTTTAAAAAAAAAAAAAAAAAAATGAAGAACAGCTTGGCACTTCCTCAAAAAGTTAAACATATGGGCCGGCCTGTGGCTCACTCGGTAGAGTGTGGTGCTGATAACACCAAGGCCACGGGTTCGGATCCCATATAGGGATGGCCGGTTCGCTCACTGGCTGAGCGTGGTGCTGACAACACCAAGTCAAGGGTTAAGATCCCCTTACCGGTCATCTTTAAAGAAAAAAAAAAAAAAGTTAAACATATACCCAATAGAACTGAAAATAGGGACTCAAAACAGACACTTGTACACCAGGGTTTATTGTAGCATTATTCACATTAGCTAAAAGCTGCAAACAAAAGTGTCCATCAACAGATGAATGGAGAAGCAAAATGTTATATAGACATAGAATGGAATATTCTTCAGCCTTCAAAAAGGAAGGAAATTCTGATACATGCTACACATGGATAATCCTTGAAAACATTATGCTACCCCACATATATGTATAATCAACTATGTTACAATAAAAAAATGAAATTAAATAAAAAAACATTATGCTAAGTGAAAGAAGCCGGTAACAAAACTAATGTGAAATGTCTGTAATAGGCAAATCCATAGAGACAGAAAGTAGATTAGAGGTTACCAGTGGCTGGGGAGAGAAAAGAATGGGGAGCTGTTGCTTAATGGATGCGGAGTTTCTGTTTGGGGTGATGAAAAAAATTTGGATCTCACCCCAATTAAAATGGCTGTTATCAAATGCTGGTGAGATGCAGAGAAAAGGGAACCCTCCTGTATTATTGGTGGGAAAGTAAACTGGTACAGCCATTGTGGAAAACAGTATGACGGCTCCTCAAAGAACTAAAAGTAGATCTACTTTATGACCCAGCTATTCCACTACTGGGTATATGCCCAAAAGACAAGAAATCAATACATCAAAAAAACACCTGCACACCCATGTTCATCGCAATGCTAGTCACATTAGGCAAGAGAAGGAATCAACCTAAATGCCCATCAACAGATGAATGGATTTAAAAACAACAATTAAAAAAAAAACCAATGGATTTAAAAAAAAACAATTGTGGGCCAGCCCGTGGCTCACTTGGGAGAGTGCGGTGCTGATAAAACCAAGGCCACGGATTCGGATCCCTATATAGGGATGGCTGGTTCACTCACTTGGGAGAGTGTGGTGCTGACAACACCAAGTCGAGGGTCATGATCCCCTTACCGATCATCTTTTAAAAAAAAAAAATGACAGTAAGGGGATCTTAACCCTTGACTTGGTGTTGTCAGCACCACGCTCTCCCAAGTGAGCCACGGGCTGGCCCTCCAGTCATCTTTTAAAAAAGTAATTTAAAATAAATAAATAAAACAATTGTGGTATATATACACAGTGGAATACTATTCAGCTATAAAAAGAAATTATATCATTTGCAGCAACATGGATGGAACTGCAAACCATCACGTTAAGTGAAGTAAGTCAGGCACAGAAAGACAAATATCACGTGATCTCACTCATATGTGGAATCTAAAAATAAAATGAAATACTTCCTACTTACATGGTTCTCATGTAAGTAGGGAGTAGAGTAATGGTTACCAGAGGCCAGGAGTGTAGGGGAGGGGGGGGAGGAGAAGCAATGGACAAACAGGTACAAAGCTATGCTGTCTACCCTAAGTGAACCATTGTGCAATATGTGCATGTATTGAAACAGCACACTGTACCCCACAAATATGTACAAGTAAATGCTAAAATTAAAAAAACAGATTGAGATGATGGTTGTACAACATTGTAAATATAATTAATGTCACTGACTTGTATGCTTTAAAATGGTTAAAATGGCAATTCTTATGTTATATATACTTTATCACAATAAAAATAATTTTTTAAAGAAAAAATAGTTACCAGCCAACTGCCAAAAAAAAAAAAAAAGAAAGAAAAAGATCATTCCTGCTGCTATCCCACGTTTCGAAAAGAGAGAAAATGGAAAATAAAAAGGAGAGAGGAATTTGGGCTGATTGGTTTATCTGCTTGAAGGCTGAGTTTGTCGACAAACTACCTAATTTATCATTGACTGATTGATTCATTCATTCATTCAATAATTATTTACTGAGCACCTGTGTGCCAGGCACCAGGGGTGGGCAGCAACAAGAGATAAGATCCAATCTGTGGGAGAGCTTACGTGCTAGACGTGGGGAGAGAGACAGTAACCAAGCAGACAAATAAACAAACAAGATTGCCACAGATTTTGATAAGGCCTGGAAAGGAAATAAATCAGGTCATGTGATGGACACGCTTGGAAGGTGACTTCATATAGGGGCTTCGGGAAGGCCCCTCTAAGGAGGTGGCTGTTTACCTGAGAAGTATAAAAAGCTGCACAGATAACTCGGGGAAGGCCTGCAGGAGAGGAAACAGCAGGTGCAAAGGCCCTGAGGCAGGAATGAACATGGTATGCTTGGGGAAAAGAAGGAAGGCCGGTGTGGCTGGAGTGTGGTTGTCAGACTGGTACCAGAGGGAAGCAGGCACCAAAACAGGGAGGAAGACGGATGAGGATGGGAGACAGACCAGTGAAGAGGCTACTGCAACAGTCCAGGTGGGTGAAGATGGTAAACTTGGGTTAGGCCCTGGGTCTTGGTCCAATCATCTGTGGCCTGGGCACTTGAATCACATGGTGTGAACCTGTAGCCCCACTTTGCTCAGAAGGAGCTGTAGGCATGGAAGCTTTAGTGGAGCCTCCTGAGCCCAACTCCTCCACCAGTGGACATAGGTTATTTGTGAATCCAGTGTCCATCCCCCATTCCTCTGATAATAGCATCTCAATCTTGCTTTGGGAAGCCACTCTGCCTCCATTGGCTATTCTCTGGAGTTTCTGTCAACCAAAGCACCCTTGCCCAAGGCATTGGCATATGATTTAAGCCAAGCCAATCAGATGCCTCTCTGGGAGTTTGAATTTCTTGCAGATTACACAGAGACTGAAAAGAGTTAGAACTAATTCCTTCAATATAGAACTCACTGGTACCTGTCCCTCCCAAGTCTGCAACTACAGCTTTTCTCTCAATTTGCTAAAGTTAGCTGAGGTCAGTTTCTGCTGCTGCAACCAAAGTACATTGCTGGAAACAATGATTGCTACTGAAAACAAGTGCTATGGGCAATTAGCAGCAACTCCACTTTTCCTCAGCATTACACATCAAATAACATAGTTCTCCAAATAGGAAAATGTACATGCAAGCATATTATAAAATAATATAAAATTATAAAATTTGGTCCCCCAATTTTTTCAATCATCTGTCCTATCAGTACAAAATTTGAGTATAAACTCACAATAAAACATAAGTAATCACAATTTCCATTGTTTATGGACCTTAAGAAATATATGCATACACACAAATTTTAAAAGATGTATCCTTCGGCCGGCCCGGTGGCGCACTGCTACAGTGCGCCGCACTGCTACAGTGCACCGCTTGGGAGCGCAGTGGCGCTCCGGCCGAGGGTTCGGATCCCACATACAGACCGGTTCCCGCTCACTGGCTGAGCGAGGTGTGGGCCCAACACCGAGGGTTGTGATCCCGTTGCCGGTCCCGGTCGGGTGCAGGTGCGACACTGAGGGTTGCAATCCGTTGCCGGACACGAAAAAAGACAAAAAGGAGAAAAAAATAAATAAAGTTTCTATAGTCAACTCACCCTAGAGCATCGGTGCCTGAAATGTTCCTACGTCTAGGCACCTAGGAAGTCTGGCTCATTATGTTGCTGTTATATAACATTTGATACTTATAAATGAACACATGTATCATATATGTAAGTTACAATGCATAATAATAATAATACCCAGCTTTAAATATTGCTACAGTGGGCCGGCCCGTGGCTCACTCGGTAGAGTGCGGTGCTGATAACACCAAGGCTACGGGTTCGGATCCTATATAGGGATGGCCGGTTTGCTCACTGGCTGAGCGTGGTGCTGACAACACCAAGCCAAGGGTTGAGATCCCCTTACCGGTCATCTTTTAAAAAAAAAAAAAAAAAAGATGTATCCTTCAAAAATATTAAGATCACAAAAGACAAAGGGAGACAGAAGAACTGTTCCAGATTTAAAAATTTAAAGAGATTTGATAACCAAATACAAGATGCTATCCTGGATAGGACCTTGAACTGGAATAAAAAAAGGGCATTGTTAAGATGTATTTTTTCTTACTTAAAAGTATATAATTAAAAATTTTATAATAGCAGATATCTTTTATTAAGTGCTTACTATTTGCTAGACTCCATAGCAAGTTCTTTACATGTATTATGTATTTGTTTGCCTTTTAATTTTTATTTTGAGTTATAATTTGCATACAGTGAAATGCATAGATCCTAAGAGTTATAATTCAATGAGTTTTGACAAATGCATACACCATCCCTATTAGAAAAATAGAATATTTCCAACACCCCAGAAATTTCCACTGTGTCCTTTCTAGTCAAGTCCATGACAGAGGCAGTCTCTGTTCTTATTTTTCACCATGATTAGTTTTGGCTAGAACTTCATAAAAATCCAACCATACATTGTGTAACTTTTTGGGTCTGTCTTTTCTCACTCAACACAATGTTGTAGAGATTTAGCCCCATGGTAGTATAAAGTATTAATAGTTTATTCCTTTTTATTGTTGAGTAGTATTCCAATGAATACACCACAATTTTTAATCCATTCACATGTTGACATACTTTGGGGTGGTTTTCAGTTTGGAGCTAGTTGACCATTCTTGTACAAGCTACTATGAACATTCTTGCACAAATCTTTTTATGGACATGTGTTTACATTTCTCTTGGATAATGTTAGGTTCGGCAAGATGGAGAAAAGGGAGAGAAAGACCTGAGTCAGGTGCTATTTCAATCAAAAAACTTTATTCCACTAGCATGGAGGGGAGACTGAGCCAGATCAATTCCCACAAGCAAAGGAAAGCAGAGGTTTATAAGACTTTGAGGGTTCTGTAATGGACAATTTTGAAATCAGTGGTATGCAAAGCGACACAGTCCTTGTAGTCTGCTAACACCTGGTCAGTTAGGGCATAGGCTTCTAATTAGTGCTGTGACTATATCAGTGCAAAGTGCTCCAGCCTAAGCACTCCAGCCTGAAGCCTGTTCCTGCAGTCCACAAGATGTTCTTTTGATGATAATGGTCATGTTTACCCCTTCCCAGGAGAGGAATTTCACTGCTCAGTTCCCAGAGCAGAAAAGGGAAAGGGGAGGGGGAGAACGGGGGAAAGTTGCTTAACCTGGCTGTGCTGATGATGTTAAGCTAGCCATGAAGGCTAATAGGTAAAAATTCCAAAGTTTTTTCTTGGGTAAAATTTGGGGTCACTGAGTGGACTTTTTAATAAATGGTTTTGGGAAAAGATAACATTGGATCCACACCTCACACCATAAACAAAAATTAAGTAAAGATGAAGAAAGAAACAAACAAAAATAAGACCAAAACCTTTTTTTTAATTTTAAAAAAAGAAGAAAAAAATAAACACAGATTAAGTAAATATGGATTATAGGTCTAACCATAAAAGCTAAAACTATAAAACTTCTTTTTTTTTTTAAAGATGACCAGTAAGGGGATCTTAACCCTTGACTTGATGTTGTCAGCACCACGCTCACCCAGTGAGCTAACCAGCCATCCCTATGTGGTATCCGAACCCGTGGCCTTGGTGTTATCAGCACCGCACTCTCCCGAGTGAGCCACAGGGCCGGCCCAAAATTAAAAGTTTCTGCTCATCAAAAGATGTGATTAAATTTGTTTCAAAACAATGCAGGTGCCGACAACCAGCCCAGCGATGACCACCAAGCCACCACAGGAAGCACCCCAGGCGCTCCCAAGCAAGGGTGGTGGGGGGCCTCAGGCCTCAGCCATGCCCCCCCTACACATGCAACCAGCCCAGCAACAACCACCAGACTGCAGCAAGAAGGGTCCCAGGCTCCCAAGCTGGGGAGGTAGGGAGCAAGGGCTTTTGCCACCCCCCCAACATCTGCACCCAGCCTGGCAATGACCAAGCCACCACTGGAAGCCTGCTGTCTCCCCTGTGGGAATGAGCAGGGTGCCACAAGCCTCATTCCTGCTCCTCTTCCTTCCTCCTTCTTCCATCACATTTCCTTCCCCTTTCTCCTCTCCCCCTCCCTCCCAACTGCTCCACAACATCATAGAATATAAAAAAATGATATTAATAAAAAAAATGCAGGTGGCGGGTAGAGGGAGGAATAAATAATGATATAGAACAAACAAGACTAGTCATGAGTTGATAATTATTGAAGCTGGGTAATAGGTACATGTAAATTCACCATTCTATTCCCTTTACTTTATATATGACTAAAGTTTTCCATAATAAAAAAGTTTACAGTGAGGCATATTAAAAAAAGACACTATTAAGAAAATGAATATGCAAACCACAGACTAGGAAAAAATATTTGCAATACATAAGTCTGATAAAGGATTTGGATTCAGAATACACAGAGTGTGTAAAAGTTTGGTGCAGTTTTAAAAGATTTTTTTTTTTTTTTTTTTTAAAGATGACCGGTAAGGGGATCTTAACCCTTGACTTGGTGTTGTCAGCACCACGCTCTCCCAAGTGAGCTAACTGGCCATCCCTATATGGGATCCGAACCCGTGGCCTTGGTGTTATCAGCACCGCACTCTCCCGAGTGAGTCACAGGCCGGCCCGTTTTAAAAGTATTTTAAGCTCAAAATTGGACTAAGATTTTGGGGATACCATGATAAAGAACTCCTACAAATAAGAACAAAAAGACAACCCAATTAAAAAAGAGAGACTCGAATAGACACTTTGCACTGGAAAACATACAAATGGCCAAAAAGCAAATGAAAAAGCTCAACATCATTCATCATGATGAAAATTAAAACCACAAGATGCAACTATACACTTACTAGAATGGCAGAAATAAAAGTGGCTGACACCAGATGCTGGTGAGAATGTGAAGCAACTCATACGTTGTTAGTGGCAGTGGGATATATTTGAAAAATGGTTTGGTATGATACTTTCTAATAAAATTAAACACACACTTACCAAATGACTCAGAAATTCCACTTTCATAAGGATGCTTAGTTTTAAAATGTCTTGTTTGTTGGGACGACTTCATTCTATCATTAGCCAATGTCTCAAGTCACAATATACACATGGAGTGCAGTTTATTGTTGATGATACTAGATTTAAATCCCTATTTCTATTGCATGTAGGTATTGATATTCAATGCTGTATCCCATGGATATGTATAATCAATTATGTTTCCATTTTAAAAAATCCTTATTTTAATCACTCTTCTTAATAATATCCATTATTTGGTCATAGTTCTTGCCAGATTTTAGTAGATCATCATTGTTTTTACCTCAATACGTGGCTGGCCCTTGATATAATAGAAACTGTAAAACACTATGCAAAAGAAATGAGCTGGTGCAGTAACTGATGAAATGAGATTTTCTAGAGGCAGGATTTTTATGTGATTATACCCCTGGGTTGTTCTTGTGTGTGTCCAGATCCTTCACTGCCGTATCCCCAACACCTAGCAGGGTGCTGCTTGGCACATAGAAGTTATTGGTTGAATGAATATTTACATGCCAGTGTCTCCCCCGTTAAAGCTCCTTGCAGGGGCCCGCCCGGCCCGGTGGCGCACTCGGTAGAGTGCGGCGCTTGGGAGCACGTTGGCGCTTGGGAGCGTGGTGGCGCTCCTGCCGAGGGTTCGGATCCCATATAGAGACTGGTCCGCTCACTGGTTGAGCGCGGTGCGGGGGCGACACCGAGGGTTGCGATCCCATTGCCGGTCACGGTACGGGCGCGACACCGTTACCGGTCACGAAAAAAGACAAAAAGGAAAAAAAAAAAAAAGCTCCTTGCAAGCTGAGACTGTCTTTTTTCACTTTTATTTCCAGGCCAAGTACAGCAAGCGATAATGGGCAGGTGCAGTAAACACTTAGGAAACAGGAAAGGATAAAGGAGGCAGTGTTTATCTGGTAGGGCCAGGTGAGTCTGTAAGATACTCATATGCCCTCTAGTGGTGCCTAGTGGCAGGAATTCCTCCTGACTCAGCAGTTTGGCAATCTTGAAAAACAAGGTGAAATTATCTGCCCACAGGTTTATAAATGTAGCAACAATATATAATGACATAAATTCTGCCTAATTTAGACAAGTATAGTGATCAATTTTACTTGCAGTCTGAGGCTGAAATATAGCGCTCTGAGGTCTGAAGTTTACATCATTTGAGGGCTGGGATCATTTCTAATTCATCTCAACTATTCCAAATGCACCGTTGTTTAATTTTTACTTACAAAGTGATGCATGAACTTGGTATAAAGTTTGGACAATACAAGAGGGAATAGAATGACAAGTAAATCTTCCTCTAGGCCCAGAACCTAAGCCCCAGGGCCCCAGTTTCCCTTCCAATGAGAGCCACTGGTAGCAGGTTCTCAGGAATCTGTCCAGTAGGGTGATCAACTCATCTCAGTTTGCCTGGGACTTTCCCAGCTTTAACACTGAAAGTCCCATATCCTGGGAAATCCCTCATTTTCAGGCAAACCTGGATGATTGGTACTCTACCTTCCAGAAGCATCGATTTATTCATCATATACAAACATGTACTAGTACCATTATTTAGCACCTTGCTATTGTTTTAATTAAATATATTTTGGAGATGATTCTATATTGACTCCTATTTATTTAGCAAGTATTTATGGAGTTACTTAGCGTGCACCAGGCACTGTTACAGAAGCTGAAGATACAACAGTAAACAAAATGGGCAAACATTCCTGACCTTATGGAGTTGACATACCAGTAATTATATCCATTGTAGTTATTAAATCTTTCCCCTGGTAATCGTTTAGATTGCACCCAGTGTTTTGCTACTATGACCAATGCTGTTCTGGACATTTGTGTGTATGTATTTGTCCCACATGTGTGAGGATGTCTATAGCAGCACTGTCCAATAGAACTTTCAGCAATAAGTGTTCTATATCTGCTCTGTCCAATAAGTAGCCACTAGCTACATGCAGTTATTGAGCCTTAGAAAGATGGCTAGTAAGACTGAGGAACTGGATTTTTAACTTTGTTTAAATTAAAACAAAATTTAAATTTTGTTTCCCCAAAAGGGCATATTTTCGTTTGGGGATTGTCGGGCTAGGGCCCACAGACCCTTCAAACCCGTTGTGCAGACTGGGTCACAAACCCCTCACATGCAGGTCCATGAGCTAGATAATAGAAAAAGATCCCAGGAGCCACTGGCAGAGTTGACAGGTTCATTCCAAAATGAGCTCAGTCCCCAGCTTCCTCAGATGCAGCAGCAGCAGCTTACAGCAGCCTTCAGCAGATCCAGCAGCAGCAGTAGCAGCAGCAGTGGCAGCCTCTCACAGCATTCCAGGGTCCCTGGCAGCAACAGCCTCCAGCAGCAATAGCGGCCTCCCATGGCCCTCACCCCCTCCAGGGGGTGTCCTGGGGGGTCGGGGGGCACTGTGGATCAGAGCCACTCGTCCTTTACACTTAAGTCTGATAACCCAGGAACACCAGGGTGCCCACGTGCATCTGCATCAGACAATAACCAAGGAACACCTGGGTGGATGTGCATATTTATATCAAATGCTCAGCAAGATTCTGAACATGAGGGACCCTGACCATTTACCTTCACTTTCCCTACAGGGATGCAGTTGTTACTAGCTATCCCCACTCTTCTGGTGAACTCCGGCTCATCTGTCAGGCCTCAGCCTAATGTCACTTCCTCAGAGAAGCCCTTCCTGACCACCTAGAGCAGCTCTCTCTGAAATTTTCCTTAGAACCATTTAATCATTTTTTAAAGCATCTGTCACCATCCAGCCATCTCACTGCCTGTTAGAGACTACATCTTTCTCCCTCACACTGTATTCCTGGCATCCTCAGAGGGCCTGGTACACAAAAGACCCACAGGGACTCTCTGTTGCCTGAATGAATGTCTTCCTTGACAGTAGAAATCAAGTTTGCAAAGCCTTTGAGCAGGACCTATTCCCACTCCAGGCTCACATCAGCACCCTAAGAGGATCTGAGATAATATGAACAACCTGAGAGAGGCTGCCAAAAACTAAAAGAGAGGAGAGACTCAGGTGGGAAATATTTTTCTCGAGAACATTAAGGGACGAGAAAGAAAATGTTCATTCTATTGATACATATGATTAGGTTGATTGTTGTTGGAAAACTGCCAAGTATGAATGTAGGGATTGGGAGGCCTGGCAATATATTTGCAAGCTAAGGAAGGGATAGCAGGGGCATTTTCACTGAGACTGCCTAGGAAACACAGGAAAGGTGTGGAGCACATTCAGCCTAGTTTCAGCATTGATGGGAAGGGATAATGTAGGCTGATGGTTCTCAAAGTTCAGCCCCTAATCTAGCAGCATCAGCCTCACCTGGGAAAGTGTTAGAAATGCAAATCCTCAGCCACACCCCAGGCCTGCTGATCAGAACTAGGGAGTCCACCCAGCAATTGGTGTTTTAGGAAGCCCTCCAGGTGATTCTGATGCACACTAGAGTTTGAGAATTACTGGAGCCCTTAAGTGCTCAAGTGCTGAAACCTGACTGTGTGTGTTCAAATCCAGACTCTCTATTTATGTTAAAAGGTAAGTTAACCTTGGGATTCTGGGAAGGTGGCAGAGTAGGAAATACCAGGAACCTGACTCCCTACCTAGACAAGAATTTCACTGGCCAAATCTGATATAACTACTTTGTTTGTTTGTTTGTTTGTTTGTTTGTTTTAAAGATGACAGGTAAGGGGATCTTAACCCTTGACTTGGTGCTGTCAGCACCACACTCTCCCAAGTGAGCCACGGGCCAGCCCTGATATAACTACTTTGGAATTCTGGAGTCTACTGAAGGCTTGCAACTTCCAGGGGAAGGCTTGGACAGTAAATTGCAGTTAACTTTGGTAGGTCTCAGCTTAGCCATGTATGGGTTCCTGGAGCAGCTGACTCTGCCCTCCAAATATCATGAGTCTGTATTCTTATCACTAATTGCTGCTTCTGATCATGGAGATACAGACACAGAGGTGGGCAACTATTCTTTTAACCCCTTCCCTATTGTTGTAAGCTCTTCCCTCCTGAATGAAGTGACTGACTTCCAGAGGATTTAAAGGACTGAAACCTCCCCCACCTTTCATTTTTTTCTTTTCCCCTTTTTCTGGACCAGACACTAAGGACTAGGACATTCAAAAGAAACCACATGTATGGAGGAAATTAGAAAGTCACCATGTATGCCCAACTAAAGGCACATGCTAAGATAAGACCTGAGAAGACCTTAAGTTTATACCTCAGGCTGCTCCTCAGCATTGAGATAGCCTAAAACAATAGAAACAAAACAAAGCAAGACAAAAACATAAAACCCTGGGGAAGAAGGATAAACTTATTCCCAGAGTTACACATCATTAGACTCAAATGTCTAGTTTTCAACAAAAAAATCACAAGGCATACAAACAGGAACATATATCCCATTCAAAGGAAAAAATAAACCAAGAGAAGTTGCCGCACAGAAAGAGCAGATAGCAGACCTACTCTACTAGTAAAAGACTTTAAAATAACTGTCTTAAAGATGCACAAAGAACTAAAAGCATGAAGAAAGTCAAGAAAATGATGTATGGACACAATGGCAACATTAATAAAGAGAAAACCTAAGAGGAAACCAAAATGAAATTTTGGAACTAAAAAGTATAATAACTAAAATGAAAAATTCACTAGAGGGATTCAAAGTCATATTTGAGTAGGCAGAAGAAGCAGTGAACTTGGAAATAGGACATTGAAATGACCAAGTTTGAGGAACAGAAAGAAAAAAGATTGAAGAAAACTGAACAGAGCCTAAGGGACCCATGGGACACCATCAAACAAACCAACATATGCATTGTGGGAGTCCCAGAAGGAGAAAAGAAAGAGAGAGAATTATTTGAAGAAATCATGGCCAAAAACTTCCCAAATTTGATGGAAGATGTGAATATAAACACCCAAGAAGCTCAATGAACTCCAGGTAGGATGGATTCAAAGAGACCCACACTGAGACACATTATAATTAAGCTATTGAAAGACAAAAACAAAGAGAGAATCTTGAAAGCAGCAAGAGAGAAGCAGCTCATCACAGACAAGGGATTCTTGACAAGATTAGCAGATTTATTATGAGAAACTTTGGAGAAGGCAGTAAGCTGATATATTAAAAGTGCTAAAAGGAAAAAAACTTCAACCAAGAATCTTTTTTTTTTAAAAAAAGATGACCGGTAAGGGGATCTTAACCCTTGACTTGGTGGTGTCAGCACCACCCTCACCCAG
>NW_007726840.1:341492-347110 GCF_000696425.1 Galeopterus variegatus
CATCCCTATATGGGATCCGAACCCGTGGCCTTGGTGTTATCAGCACCACACTCTCCCGAGTGAGCCACGGGCCGGCCCCAACCAAGAATCTTATATCTGGCAAAACTGTCCTTCAAAAGTGCAGGAAAAATTAAGACATTAATTTTTAATTAAATAGATAGACAAAAGCTGAGGGAATTTGTTACCACTAGACCTGCTCTGCAACAAATGTAAAGGGAATACAGCAGGTTGAAATGAAGGGACTCTAGGCAGTAACTTGAAGCCATATGAAGAGATAAATATTTCAGTAAAGGTAAATATAAGGGCAATTATAAAAGCTAGTATTATTGTAAAACTAGTTTTTAATTCTACTTTTTGTTTTTCATGTCATTTAAGAGACTAATAAAAAAAGAGACCAATACATCAGAAAACAGTTAGTCTAAAAGTTGGTATTATAACTTTGGTTTATAACTCCACATTTTATTTTCTACATAATTGAAAAGACTGATGTATTATAATGAACAATTACTAGTTTATGTTTTTGGACATACAATGTATAAAGATGTAATTTTGTGACATCAATAACTGAGAGGGATAGAGATGAAGCTGTAAAGGTGTTGAATTTTTTTTTTTAAAGATGACCAGTAAGGGGATCTTAACCCTTGACTTGGTGTTGTCAGCACCACGCTCTCCCAAGTGAGCTAACTGGCCATCCTTATATAGGGATCCGAACCTGTGGCCTTGGTGTTATCAGCACCTCACTCTCCCAAGTGAGCCACGGGCCGGCCCTTAGAATATTTGTATGTTATTGAAGTTCAGCTGGTATAAACTTGAATTAAAGTGTTATAACTTTAGGATGTTAAATGTAATAGCCATGGTATCCACAAAGAAAAGAGTTATACAATATATACAAAAGGAATTGAGAAAGGAATGAAAATATTTCACTACAAAAAAAATTAGCCAAACACAAAAGAAGACAGTAATGCAGGAAATAAGGTATAAGGTGTATAGAAAACAAACAGCAAAATGACAGAAGTCCTTCCTTATCACTAATTACCTTAAATGTAAACGGATGAAACTCTCCAATCAAAAGACAGAGATTGGAAGATGGATGAAAGAACCCAGCTATATGCTATCTATAAGAGACTCAGTTTAGATCTAAAGATACAATATGTTGGAGGTGGGGGCTGTCTGGTTAGCTCAGGTGGTTACAGCTTGGTATAGGCAATATAAAAGTCAAGAGTTTGGATCCCTGTACCAGCTAGCCAACAAAATAGACAAACAAAACAAACAATAAGTTGGAAGTGAAAGGATGGAAAAAGATATTCCATGTGAATAGTAACCAAAAGAGAGCAGGGATGGTTATATTAATATCAGAATAACAGACATTAAGTCAAAAGAGTTACAAGAGATAAAAAAATTATATATTAATAAAAGTCTCAATACAGCAAGAAGACATAACAATTACAAACACTTATGCACCTACTAATAGAGCATCAAAATATATAAAGCAAAAATTGACAGAATTGAAGGGAGAAACAGACATTTCTACAATAATGGTTGGAGACTTCAATACTCTGCTTTCAATAATGGATAGAACAACAGACCGAAGATAAGTAAGAACTGGGTCCCCGTACTGGCCAGCTGCCAAAACAAAAACAAAACAAAACAAACAAACAAAAAACCCCCCAAACTGTAAGAAAATAAAGGACCTGAGCAACACAATAAAACTAGCTCTAACAGACATATACAGAACACTCTACCTGACAACAGAATACATATTCTTCTCAAGTGTACATGGGGTAGATCATAAATTAAGTATCAATAGATTTTAAAAGGTAGATGCAAAGCTACGCGACTATGCCAGTTGTTGAGGAAGGCAAATCATAACCAAAGCCAAAATGTTTCATTATTTCAGTTATTCTGAGTTTCCATCTATATTGTCCAAGCTAGGGCTCAGACCCTTCAAACCCATGGTATAGACTGGGTCACCAGACCCTTCACACGCAGGTCCACGGTAGGTAATTGTGAAAGATCCTGGGGGCCATTGGCAGATGACATGAGCTCAGTCCTCAGCAACGGCAGCAGCAGCTTACAGGTCCGGCAGTGGCGGCGGCCTCACAGAGGATCCTGTGGACACTGGCAGCAACAGCCTACAGCAGCAGTAGTGGCCTCCCCACGGCCCCCCCAGGAGCATCCCAGGGGTGGGGGACCCCATGGATCAGAGCCACTAATCCTTTACACTTAAGTCCATAACCCAGGACACCTATGCACGTGCATATTTACATCAAATGCTTGGCAAGATTCTGAACATCTGAAGGGCCCTGACCATTTTCCTATATTTTCCCAACAGTAGAGATTATACAAAGTATCTTCTCCAACCACAATGGGATAAAGTTAGCAATCAATATCAGAAGGGCCAGCCCATGGCTCACTTGGGAGAGTGTGGTGCTGATAACACCAAGGCCACAGGTTCGGTTCTCTATATAGGGATGGCCAATTAGCTGACTTGGGAGAGCATGGTGCTGACAACACCAAGCCAAGGGTTAAGATCCCCTTACTGGTCATCGTTAAAAAAAAAAAAATCAATATCAGAAGGGCCAGCCCATGGCTCACTTGGGAGAGTGTGGTGCTGATAACACCAAGGCCACAGGTTCGGTTCTCTATATAGGGATGGCCAATTAGCTGACTTGGGAGAGCATGGTGCTGACAACACCAAGCCAAGGGTTAAGATCCCCTTACTGGTCATCGTTAAAAAAAAAAAAATCAATATCAGAAAGAAAATTGGAAAAAAAGAATGAAAGAAAGAAAGAAAACTGGGGGCTGGTTGGTTAGCTTACCTCGTAGAGTGAGGTACTGATAACACCAAGGTCAAAGGTTCAGATCCCCTTACTGGCCAGCTGCCAAAAAAAGAAAGAAACAAAGAAAGAAAACTGGAAAATTAAAAAATTTGTGGAAATTAAACAACACACTCCTGAACAACTGGTGGATCAAAGAAGAAATCAAAAGGGAAGTTAGAAAATACTTACAAGCAAATGAAAACAAAAACACATATGATAAAACTTATGGGACACAGTAAAAGCAGTGCTCAGGGGAAATGTTATAGCTACAAATGTTCAGGATTATAGATACAGAAAATAGAATGGTGGTTGCCAGGGGCTAGGAATGGGAAAATAAGAAGTTAATGTTTCATGGAGTTTTAGTTTTACAAGATGACAAGAGTTCTGGAGATGGCTAATGGTGATGGTTGCACAACAATATAAATGTACTTAATACCGCTGAACTGTATACTTCAAAATGGTTAAGGTAAATTTTACGTTCTGTATTATGCCACAATTTTAAAAATTGAAAAAAGGTATATTAACCTCTCTGTGCTTCAGTTTGCATAGCTGTAAAATGGAGATAATAGAACCTAAGACATAGGTTGCTGTGAGGATTTATTCACATAAAGTGCTTAGAATAGTAAGCACACCAAGATCAAAGGTTTGGATCCCTTTACTGGCCAGCCGCCAAACAACAACCACAACAAAAAGAATAGTAAGCACAAAAAAGTTCACTATTAGTACCATTTCAATCCTTTCCTCTTGTCTCTGTGACTGAGTGTAATACCTCATGGAAAGGTCATTTCAATGGCCCAATCTGGAGGTACTGAGTAGATCTGAAACTCAGGTCTGAAGCTCTCCTGCCCCATGACTCCCCCTGCCTCCTACTCTGGCTCCAGGGTCTAGCAGTAGCTATAGCTACAGCAGCTACAAGGACAATGCAGGGGCTTGTAAACACACACAGCACAGCTTCCCTCCCTTCAAGGCAACCCCATCCCTGGAGAGGAGAGAAGGCACATTTGTCTGGGAAGAGATCAGATGCATGGTGCTTGGCACTGGCATAGGAAAAGAAATGGTAAAGTAAGCATTGGCCCTCTTGGGCTGCTGCCTGCATAGCCAAGTTGTTCATTAGCTAAAAGATGCCCACATCAATATCTAAAAATAATCCTGCTGCCACCAGGTCAAGCAAAATCAACCCAGAGGACTGGGAATGGGAGAAGGGAGGGGGCCCGTTTGAATTCAATTAACCTGGCTTAACAAACACTGTCCTGTGTGGACTCATTGCTGTGTGGGCTTTCTGGCCTTTCCAGGTGGAGGTTTAATTGATCACTGACTTTCCTGGTTAAGAGAAGCAGGAAGGACTGTTAGCAGAACCTGTCTTTTAAAAAATATGTATTTTGGCTGTCCAGTTAGCTCAGTTGGTTAGAGCGTGGTGTTCCAACACCAAGGTCTAAAGGTTCGGATCCCCGTGCAGGCCAACTCCCCCCAAAATAAAAAGATGCATCTTTTGTTAAATGGGATGTAAACAAGAGCCACGTGGAGCCGTGGAAACGGGAGAGAAAGCTCTGATTCAAAACACCTAGGTTCTAGGCCCGCTCTTTTCTTGCGAGATCGAGATTTATTCTGTCTCTTCGGGCCTGAGCTTCCCCATCTACACAGAGTGGGAGTTGGACCTGATCACAAAGAGGCATGAGAACCCAATATTAAATATTGTTGACTATCAAAATCAGTAGCATTTCTTTTCACCAATAGTGAACAAGCAGAAAGAGAAATCAAGAAAGCCTGCCCATTCACAATAGTCGCCAAAAAAATAAAATACCTAGGAATTGAACTAACTAAGGACGTGAAAAATCTCTATAACGAGAACTATAAACCACTCCTGAGAGAAATTAGAGAGGATACAAGAAGATGGAAAGACATCCCATGCTCCTGGATTGGAAGAATCAATATAGTGAAAATGACTATACTACCCAAAGTAATATACAAATTCAATGCAATCCCCATCAAAACTCCTATGACATTTCTCTCAGAAATGGAAAGAACTATACAGTCATTTATCTGGAATAACGAAATTAATTCACCCACATACACACACACACAAAACCGGAGGGTGGGGGTGGGGAAGAAGATATAACAACTATACTTTTATGAAGTTGTTACAACAAGCAAACGGAAAGGACATTCTTGGGGGGGAGGGGAGAGAGGGAGGAGGGAGGGAGGTGTCGGTGATGGGCCATAATAATCATATACAGGGTATATTGACAAAATAAAAATTTAACGGAAAAAAAAATATTATGGTGAAAAAAAAAATATTGTTGACTATCTTCCCGTTACTTCTTTTACTAGGAAGTCTCAGTGTGGTGTTAGCCTGTCTTTAACGCTTTTCCAATGATGGCTAGTCTCCCTTTACATCATCAACAGTATCCAGCATGAATTAATAATAGTTTTGTTTCCATCGTATTTATTTCTATAGTTCCCTTGCATAAATAAGTGTGATTGATTTTCTATTTGCAGCTCAGGATTGATATCAAATCTCCCTTTAAAATTGGTTTAAATTTAGGGCCGAGCCCGTGGCGCACTCGGGAGAGTGCGGCGCTGGCAGCGCAGCAGCGCTCCGGCCGCGGGTTCGGATCCTATATAGGGATGACCGGTGCGCTCACAGCGCTCACTGGCTGAGCGCTGTGCTGCCGGTCTCAAAAAGGACAAAAAAACAAAAAAAAAACAAAAAACTGACTTATTATGTTATAGCCTTTGCACCATATGTAACGGAATTATATTGTTTATATTCTTTTCTGCCTGTTTTCTTTTTCTCATTGT
>NW_007726840.1:347140-428781 GCF_000696425.1 Galeopterus variegatus
AAAAAGGAAAAAAAAAAAAAAAAAAAAAAATCGTTTAAGTTTAAAGAAAAAGCAAATCGATTCGAAGAGAAGGATTGAGTAACAGAGCAGGTGGTACTGAAATAACCATTTAAATTTGGGAAACAGTGGCCCACGCCACAAAGCCAGCCAGCCTCTGGATTTATCTTCCACATTTTCCAGATTTCCCTCGGTCTCTCCCGCGCCTCAGAGAGGCCAGGAGGCGTGGCCCACCAGCGAGCCCCGCCCCCACCCGCGCGTACCGCCCACAAGCCCCGCCCCCTCGGGCTCCTTCTCGGCTGCCGTCGCGCGGCCCTCAGAGGTAGCAAGATGGCGGCGCAACAGCGGGTCCGTGAGGGTGGTGCGCAGCTGGCAGGGCCCGCGGCGGAGGCCGACCCGCTAGGTCGCTTCACGTGTCCCGTGTGCTTAGAGGTGTACGAGAAGCCGGTGCGGGTGCCCTGCGGACACATGTAAGCGACGAGCCCGGGCTTGGTCGGGGACGCCTGACTGGGATGGGAATGGAACCGAGGAGCAAGGCCCCGACGAGGAGGATCCTGGGGCGGGAGCGAGAGGACCGGCCTGGAGGGCTCCTCCTGGGGTCCTGAAGGCCTGTGGAAGTTGGTGGGGCGCCCTTCTCTCTCGCCGCTCTGCTACAGTCCGTTGAGCGCCTGCGTTTTCTGGGCGGCCTGTCAGGCACTTCCCCACACGTGATAGTGAAGTCGCACCTTGCTGGGGGTTAGCTAGGGTCTAAAGTTCATCCTTGGAGAGCCAGAATTTCCCTTGAGTAGTCTGTATGTTGCTTCTAAAGTATAGTATATTTGGCGTCATGTGTCCAGCTCTGCCAAGTAAGTCTCACGTGCACTAGGGTTGGAGAAACGCTGAACTAGACTATAAAGGAATAAAAAGGAAGTCTTTATGTAGATCTGGCCAGTATGCCCTTAAGTGTGACAGGGGGTAGGGGTTGGCATATAGGAATTGTTAGGATTCCTGCTTACTTGGTTATGAGGTTTTCTTCCATTTTTAACTAAGCCTTTACGGCCTGAATACTGTTAACAGATTGGTTACAATGTTTAAAGCAGCTGTGTGTGAAAATGTCCGGTACACATTGCTTAACTCTTCCCAAATGTACTGCAGGTGTCTGTTTTGCTAGCCCAGAGAACAGTGCTTGGCACCTGGCAAGGTTTCCCCAGCAACACTGGGTGCTTTTTGCTTCTTCAAGCTCTTTCCGGCTTTGGCCAATTCCTCTTTGCAGTTCAGTTAGCCTGGAACTTTTCTTGCCCCAGCCATACCTCCCCCACCACTACCCCCAAATCCTTCTGAGGCTTCAAATCTTAGTTTAAGTTACCTCCGTGATCATTATCCCCATTTAAATTACCTCCCCCACTTCTCTCCTGGTGCTTCCTCACTTCTTCCTTGCACAAAGCAAAACTTAGGGATCTTGAGGGCAGTGACCATATCTTTTTTTGCTTCTCACTGTGTCCCCAGTGCAGTGTCTGAGCATCCATATTTCAATCTTACGGTCAACTGACTGGAATATTTGTATGTGCCACATTCTTGGGGTATAATAAGAAGGTGATTCTGCCCACAGAGTTTAGAGTCCAGTGAATTGATAAGTACTAGTGAATGTTCAAACTGTTGTGAAAATTCATTGTGCAATGGGTGGATATTACAGGGATCAAACCTGTATATGGGTCAGGGGGATGATCAGGTAATGGATGAATAAACTAAGAAATTAATGATGGAAGCAAGCTTTTTGAGAGTTGAAGTGGGGTCTGCGTGGCTTTTTCACTCAATCCGGTTATCCTTGGATCAGGTTTAATTTTGGATTAATTCAGTGCATTTCATTTACCATTAACATTTGTGAAAAGGCTTGCCCCAGCATGGTTTACCAATTGAAGAACAGCAAAATTTAAGGTATCCTTGAGCCAAGTGAACATTTCCTAAGTCAATGGACAAGAAGCATTTGGGGATTCAAACCTTGGCTCTTTCCTATACTTACCATACTAGCTCCATGTGTTCAGCAGTTCAGTGCTGATTGAAGACCCAATGGAAATACCTCTGTGGGCAGCAAAAGTCTTCCTTAGCTCCATCTGAGTGCTTTCTGCTGTGCCTAGTTGATTTTTAACTTTTGTACTTGAGCATCACTGTAGCTTTGGCTGGGGCATTAGATTTTTATAAAATTATTGTTTCAGGCCCTAAGTACACCCTTCTCCAGCTAGTGGAATACAGCTATAGACGGGCAGAGAGAAGGGAGTTTCAACATAGCACTGTGACAAAAAGGGTGGAGCATCCAGAAGGCTGAACTAGAAAAAGACCCAGAAGTAGGAAATAGGAACTAAAAGCCAGCCCAAGATTTATGAACCATTTGAGAGCATGCTTTTTGTTTGGGCATGACTCAGGCACAAAATAGCTCAGGAACATTTGATAGATGGAGCTGACCCTTAGTATGTGCTTGAGGGGAATACTTTGAGCTCCTTTTATGTACATGCTGGGTTTGGTTTCATTAAACTCTCTGGGACCCTCTTGTGTTCTCTTGGGTTAATGGGTTAATCTTGTGGTCTGCCTTTGTGAAGAGGCAATACAGCTAGTAATGGCCATGAGCCCTGCCGTCCTCTCCTACCTCCTGGCTTGCCCTTCTGCTCTTGTCTACCACCTCACAGCCTCAAAGTCCCTTCTGCCTTCTGAACACTCCTTTGCTTTTGGTGTCATCTCTCTGTGGACTTCTTTGTGTCCAGGTGTGTGGCTGTCCTTACAATTGGATCTCAGCTCAAATGTCACTTCCTCAAAGAAGGTTGTTTTTTGTTTTGTTTGTTTGTTTTGTGTATGTATGTGTGTGTGTGTGTGTGTGTGTGGCTGGCTGATATGGGGATCTGAACCCTTGACCTTGGTGTATGAGAAGCTTTCTTTGACCACCGCAGCTGATCTCCTTGCCTCGTTTTATTTCCTTGATATACTTAATCTCTATCTGAAATTAACATTTGTCTTTTCCTCCACTCTAGAATATAAGCTTCATGAGGATAGGGCTACACTTTGTCTAGTTTCCACTCTGCTCTTAATGGTGAATGAATAGGTCCCCCACCTCCCAACCTGGTCTGGAATTTTGCCTAGCAGCATTAACATATCTAGCTTAATCACAAAGAGGAAGGAAATTCTTTGAGACAGTAAAAAATTGTCAAGAAGATTGCTTTTGATTATATACCCTGAGTTCTTCCTAGCAGATTTTGTTATCCTGCCTTAAATCTGTCAGGGTGCAAGCACACTGGGCTACTTGCCTGCCTTATTATCCATTCTTTCTGTGTACCTGATCTCAGCATCACCACCTGCCTAGGCTTCAGGGTAGAAACTCAGTCATCTTTGATTTTCCTTTTTTTCTTCTCCAAATTCAGGAGGTTACCAAGTCCTATTGATTCTGCCTCTGAATCATCTCCTGAATTCATTCTCTATTGCCTCAGTCATGCCCTCACAATCCTTTGTCTTTAGCCATCTGTTTGGTTTCTACTTTGTCTCTTCTTATCTCTCCTTACCTTAAGACAACAACAAAACCCTGTTGTCCATGATAGCACTGGAGTTATTTGTCTGAAACTTGGATTTGGTCTTGTTGATAACTTGATTTAAACCCTTTTCCCTGCTGCTTATGAGGAATAGTCTGTTAGATTATTTCCTCAGCTGTATCATGAATTTTAAGCCTTAAGGGCCTGCCAGCTGAACTTCCCTTCCCACTTTCTCCCCTTTTTTGAAGCCAGCTGAACTCTTACAGCTCATCATGGATGCTACCTCGAAGTCTTACCAGTCTTGTCCTGCTCAGGTCACAGCTAGTTCTTCTTTTGTGATCACATAGTGCTTTACCTTCACCTCTAATGATAGCAGTTCCTGTTAATTGTGTATTTCATATGTGCTAGGCACTGTACTAAAGGTCTACTATACATATTGCATCCTCTCAGCAATTCTAAAGGTAGGTATTATACCTTCATTTCACAGAGGAGAAAACTGAGGTTCAGAAAACCCCACCAAGATCCCTCAGTGGCGCCTGCCGCTAAGGTTGGAAGCCTCTGCCATAACACCTTTCGCCATGTATCATGGTAGTTTGCATTTGTTTCTGTTGCTGGACCTGTGTGTTCTTCACAGCCTCCATCCCCCACCCCCTGCCCCAGTTTTTCTGGCCTAGAAGGACTTCGTATTTGACTTGGGAGTTGGGAGCCAGTTGTTTTTAATACATTATCCATTGATGTCTTTTTAAAAGTTGATCCATATTTGTCGTCTTGTCTCCATGATGCATGACGGAAGTTCTCTGTATGTCTTGTTCTAGCTTTTGCTCTGCATGCCTGCAGGAATGTCTGAAGCCGAAGAAACCTGTCTGTGGGGTGTGTCGCAGCCCTCTGGCACCTGGCGTCCGAGCCGTGGAGCTCGAGCGGCAGATCGAGAACACAGAGACTTCTTGCCATGGCTGCCATAAGAATGTATGTGGAAGTAACATAGAGTCACTGTCTTTCTGTGATGAGATGGGTAAAGGTAGAGCGGTTGCCTCGTCGTTTGTGAAGTTAGAGCATGACTAGGTGACTGATGTCATGTGTGCATGCTAGGTATCTGTGGTGATGGCTGGGCTGTTTCATTTTCATAACCTTACTGAGTTGTTTCTTTTTTTGAGAGTTGGTTTAGAATGTCATATATTTTAGTTTCGAAAGCCATAGAAAGCAGAAATCCTAGTTTTTTCTTATAAAAGACCCATTTTTTTGAAAAGTATTATATGTAATTTTAATTAGAATATAATGACAATGAATGATATTTCATAATTTTTTAAAATATAAAATGAGGTCAGTACTCAAAAAAGTTATCTGTTGCAATGAGTTTGAGGGGAAATTTCATAGTTTTTGTCATTAGAGATATAAAATTTAATGTTTCAACTTTTTGTCACTTCACAGGGAGGAATCAGGATGTAAAAGTCAATATGAAATCGTATCATTATTATAGCAATATCTAACATTAGAAATGCATCAATGCTCTTTTGTATAATCATATTACATTCAAGTATATTTTCATATTTGTTATAACTGCTACTGGAAAAGATAAATACTGTTGTCTTATTTTCTAAGAGAAGAACATAGCTTTATTAGTTGTAAAATCATTACAATTTTGTTAATTCTGGACAATACAAAAATGTAAAATAACATAGGTTGTTCTTCACTCCAGAGATTACCGCTTCAAAAGTCGTTCAGTTTATTTTATTTTTATTTTTATTTAAAAGATGACCGGTAAGGGGATCTTAACCCTTGACTTGGTCATGTTAGCCCCACGCTCTCCCAAGTGAGCTAACCGGCCATCCCTATATAGGGATCTGAACCTGTGGCCTTGGTGTTATCAGCACCACACTCTCCCGAGTGAGCCATGGGCCAGCCCAAAAGTGGTTCAATTTAGAAGGCTGCCTAACGTTTTCTACCCTTTGAAAAATACAGATGTAAAGTTTTTTTTTTTTTTTTTTTTTTTTTTTAAAGATGACCGGTAAGGGGATCTTAACCCTTGACTTGGTGTTAGCGTCAGCACCACACTCTCCCAAGTGAGCTAACCTATATAGGGATCCGAACCTGTGGCCTTGGTGTTATCAGCACCACACTCTCCTGAGTGAGCCATGGGCCGGCCCTGATGTAGAGTTTTTACAAACACAGATGTAGGATTTTTTACAAAAATGGGATACCATAATATATATTCCTTCAACTTTTTCTCACTTTCAAAAATTCTTTTTCGGTTAATGACTTATTGGATTAGCCTTGCATGTCAGTTTCATTATTTTTAACACCTCAGTATGGATAGCCATAGTATGGTTATATTTTATTATCTCCTTCCTTTCAGAGTGATTTGTTGTTAAGGATGCACAGTGGGGCTATTTCCCAGTCCTTTTAATTGGGGGCTCCTCAGTTGGCAGCTTCAGTTTAGACCCTCAAGATACTGAAATAAAATTTCCCATTACCTTCATCTTTTTTTATGCATGCTTGGTGGAATTTTTTTGTTTTCGTTTTTCTATATGCTTTAGATTTTTCTCCATTTTAAAGATTAGTGATTGTACTGTGGGCATACCTCTAAGAATGTTTTTCTTCACTTTACCTCCCCTCTTTCTTCATTCTTTACACTTTTTCTTTCTTTTTAGAACACTTGTGATGAGGCACTCTTCTCTGGGTTTTCTTCTCTCTTTCCATCTTACTATTGTACACCGTAGACTTTATATGAAAGGTAGAATTTGAATTTCAGTTTTTTTAAGATCATTTATCACAATCTAGTGATTAATACTTTGACCAGGGTTACTAGACTTTATCCCTTTTACTTAAATGATCATTTTTCTCAGCTTCATATAATAGAATGTGGTTCTTGGCTTGCTGTCAGGAGACTAGTTTAAATGCTACTGTAGAAAACTTTTAAGGGCCGGCCCGGTGGCGCACTGCTACAGTGCGCCGCTTGGGAGCATGGTGGCGCTCCCGCCGAGGGTTCGGATCCCACATACAGACCGGTTCCCGCTCACTGGCTGAGCGAGGTGTGGGAGCAACACTGAGGGTTGCGATCCCGTTGCCGGTCCCGGTCCGGTACGGGCACGACACTGAGGGTTGCGATCCATTGCCAGACACGAAAAAAGACGAAAAGGAAAAAAAAATAAGAAAAGAAAACTTTTAAAATGTCACTGGATTTGGCACATGTCTGTGTGCAGAGAGCATATCATGAATAAAACAAACCTCTAGGAGAGTTATTTTAGAGTGGAAGCAGTTGTCCTGATTTGGTTGAGTAAAACATCAGCCTTGGTATTAATGGAAAATCTTCAATAGACAGGGTTTTAGTCCCATCTGCATAGTCAGGAGTCTGGTGAGGTTGTTTGCCAGGGTGATGTAGGTCTAGTTTTCATCTTGCCCATGCTTAGGGACAATGTTTGGCCTGGTACAAGGTCCTCACTAACTAGTGGGCTCTGATTCTTCCTGTTCAAGTTCTTCCTGTCCAAGATCCGGGCCCATGTGGCTACCTGTTCCAAATACCAGAATTACATCATGGAAGGTGTGAAGGCCACCACTAAGGATGCGTCCCTTCAGCCAAGGTAAATGACTCAATCACCCCCTCAAGTGGAGATCATCCTTTGCTACAGAGACATTGGACACTTTGCATGCTCAAGTTTGGGAAAGTAAACGTATAGTTCTTATGCTGGCTAAAGCTGATACACGGGTTTTTTTGGGGGGTGGGGTATGCAGGGGAGGACTCTGTTCATTTTATATGTTAGCTGTGCTATTAAATTATTTTCACAACACTTGACCTGATTCTGAAATGATCAGAATCCTTGTCATAATACATTTTGTGAACTTTGCTATTTTTTGTAGTGTACAGTGATTGAAGTTGCTTGGAAAGGTACTCAAAGAGGTTTTTTTCCCCCTTGCTTTCTTCTTCCAGGAATGTCCCAAACCGTTATACCTTTCCTTGTCCTTACTGTCCTGAGAAGAACTTTGACCAGGAAGGACTTGTGGAACACTGCAAATTATCCCATAGCATGGATACCAAACCTGTGGTAAGAGTTACTTTTTTTTTTTTTTTAAACTTTATTATGGGAGAAAAGTCAAACTTACAGAAAAATTACAGGATTAGTATAATGAACTGTGTACCTTCCACCTAGATTCACAAATTATTAACATTTCACCATATTTGCTTAACCATTCTGTACATATACATATTTTTTGCTGAGCATTTGGGAATAAGTTACAGATACCATAACCTTTTGCCCCCTAAATACTTCAGCATATATCTCCCAAGAACAAGAACGTTTTCTTACAAAATCACATTTTTTGTGTGTATAGTTAGTTAATTCAGGAGATTTAACATTGTTACAATCTAATATCTAATGTGAAATCCATGTTTAAATTTTAACAGTTGTATTGTACTTCATAGCGATTTCCTCTTCCCTACAAGTAGAAGGCAGGGATGGTAGGTAAGTGCTGTTTCCTCTGGGTGCCACATTAAGGGTTATGTGATGTCTGGTGGTCCTGTTGTTGGTAACATTAACTTGGATCCTTTGGTGTCCACCAAGTTTTTCCTCCATAAAGCTGCCATTTTCCTTTTGTGAGTAGCTTCTTCATAGTTGTGGGAAAAGATAAATCCTCTTGAAATTACTTGGAAAGGGCTTACCAGTCCTTTACCATTTTATTTAAATATCACAGACTGGCATATATTTTCTTTAAAAAGCTTGAATTTTGTCCATCTCAGTAGTGCGTTACCTTTCCTTCTTAATGTGATTGACAGACTAGGTCTTCCTATGTAGTTAAGTGTGTATACTTCCTCTATAGTTTTGCATTTATCTCATACTGCTGCACTTGAACTATACACCCAGTTGTATGGGCAGTCTTAAGCTCCATTGCTGTAAAAGATGGTAAACAGACTTCAGAATTTGCGTGGGGTTTTGTAAGGGTACTAGAGCAGCTATCAGTGCTAATCTTCTTAGGCCTGATAGCATTCTTTATTTCTCTACCATAAATCTTAAGATATAACTAGCCTGTTTGAGACATATCTTTGCCTATATTTATGTATGTTTATAAGATTAAGTTTTAGATATGGATTAATTTGATCAAAGGTTACCTGCACTCATAACTTTGATAGATATTGCTAAACCCTGTAGTTTCTGGTACTGCAGACTATTTTTTTTCTCTTTTCCCTTCCTTTGGCTGCCTGAAATCCTTCTGATTATTTTGTCTCTGTAAAAGTCTTCTCTTCCTTTAGCTCTTTTTTTTTTTTTAAAGATGACCGGTAAGGGGATCTCAACCCTTGGCTTGGTGTTGTCAGCACCATGCTCAGCCAGTGAGCAAACCGGCCATCCCTATATGGGATCCGAACCCGCGGCCTTGGTGTTATCAGCACCGCACTCTACCGAGTGAGCCACGGGCCGGCCCTAGTTGTATCTTTTTTGTATCATTGATTTCAGCTCTTCTTCTTTGGGTTTAATTTGCTATTTTGTCTGTGGTTTACCTTCCTCAAATGGATCTTTGGATAATTGATTTTCATACCTTCTTGTGAGTTAAATTCAATTAAGGGCAAACTTTCCCTCTCAGCACTGCTTCAGCTATATTTCACAAGTTTTGATGTCTTTTTCATTATCATTCAGTTCACAATATTTTATACTTCCAATTGTGATTTCTTCTTTGACCCATGGACTATTTATAAGTGCATTATTTAATTTATAAATATCCGGTAATTTTTTAGTTTCTATTTGCTGTTGATTTCCATCTTAATTCCACTGTTGTTAAAGAACGTCTTCTGAACGGTTTCAATGTCTTGAAATTTGTCAAGACTTTCATTACCATTCATCCTTTATCTAGTTTTGGTACGTTTTTGTTTTGGACCTCAAAAGGATATGCATTCTGCATTTATTGGGTATTGTGTCCTGTGTCATGTCAAATTTGTTAATTGTGTTCAATCTTTTGTAATTTTACTGATTTGGTGGAGGGAATTCTGCTTGTTCTGTCAGTTACTGCAAAAGTTAGGTTAAAATTTTGCACTGTGATGGTAACGTTGGCCACTCCTTGGCTTTTGATGTTGCAGCCCTTCCCTTTGGAAGCCGTCACCTTCTCCGTTTTTGGTTCTGACCTGTGTTCTAGCTCCACAGCTACAGCTGCCTGCCTACCTCTTCCACTCAGAGTTTTCTACCATTCCAGATATATCTCTTGCCGTACCCCTTTGTCACTGTCCTCTTTGCAGTTGGGTAGAGTTCCATCTCTGAGCCAGAGCACTTATGCACATCCCACCAACCCCCACACGAATTTTCCATTCTGGCTAGTCTGACCATTTGCCTATAATACTGCTGCCTCCTGGCCTTTTCTCCACGCTACTGCCCCGTCTTCTGGAGCACCTTCATGTTCTCTTTGCCTTTCCAAATACCTCTCTGTCTTCAAAGTCCAAATCAACCTTTCATAAGAGGGTACTTCAAAAAGTTCGTGGAAAGATTTATATTATCTTTTCATTTTTCCATGAGCTTTTTGAAATACCCTCATACGAGGACTTTTTTCCTGATTCCCTCTCCTCTGAGCATTTCCTTTGTTGGTATGTATATAAGGCTGTTTTATTTCCTTGGAACATTGCTCATCTGATTATTGGTTTTCTTTGTGCTTTTGGGTCATCTGGTGTGCTGGGTCGGAAGGCCATATTCTAGGCCCCCACTGGGCTGACCCACTTTCCTAACTACAATAGGGAATCAGAAAAGGTGGTATCATGGCTTGAGCCTTTACCCACTCCCATGTGTCATTGGACTTGAGTAGACTTGCAGTGTTTCCTGGGATGCTGATGTGCACAGGAAGGAGTGACCAAGCCCTGGACTGGTGTGTCCAGAAAGCTGTCTTGGAAGAAAGGAGGCCAGACGCAGGCCACAGAGAGCTGATGTCAGCTCAGACATCAGGCACCTAAGACTTTGCTTCTTTGTTGAAAGGTTTGTCCAATATGTGCCTCGATGCCCTGGGGAGACCCCAGCTACCGCAGCGCCAACTTTATAGAGCACATCCAGCGCCGGCACCAGTTTTCTTATGACACTTTTGTGGTGAGTTTGGAGCCCAGGCTCTGATCGTTTCCTATGGGATCATCACAACTCCCTCCCTTTTCTCAAAAGGGGAACAGGGGGTCCCATTGTTAAGCTTTGTCACTGATGCGATGGGCTCCCAGTCTCTAGAATAGCAGTTGGGCAGTTTCTGTTTGTGGGCCAGGCTGGTGGCCAGAGTATTATAGAACTTAGTTTCAACCTCAGATGCCTATGGGGACCAGGGAAGTAACAGAAGTGGTCCTTATAAGGATTTATAGGCTGGACAGGGCCTGACCTGTGTCATGGTGCCATCAACTCCAGCTGACTGTCATCGTATGGAAATACAGGTACAGTATTGCCAATCTGCTGCCTCCCCTGGCTTCCAAAGCAGGAAATGCAGAATTTCATATGAAGTATCATGCATATTAATTATTTTTAAAAATAATTCAGGCGTGAAGCCTTCTAGTTCTGCAAAAATAATGATAATCATAAATAAAAAATAAGAATACTTCAGGTCAAACAGAACACGTCCACCAGCCAAATATAGCCATTTAGTATGTATTCTTTCCCTAGAGCTGGATGGTTTTGGAGGGGCACATGTTATCCCGGCATCATAGTGATAGATAAATTTGGCCAACTCCTTGAAGTAAACCTTTTATTTACATATATGTGTTAAGTTATTTTAGAGTAGCATTAAGTATTTAATGGCTGTGTTTCAGGATCTGAGAAGGAAAGCTTGTTCTAAGTTGTCAAAAAGTATTCTCAGTCTGACAGTTTCTGAAACTCAGACTTCATGATAACTATCCTTTTTGTTAATGCTATAAAGATGAATGTTATACCTAAAAATGCCCAAGGAGATCATTTGGCCTCATTAAATTAGACTTGTTTCACTACAGTTTCTGCTGTACCTTATGGCCCTAAAAACACCTGTCCTGGGCACTGCACTAGTCTCTTGGGAACGACACTTCAGCTGAATACATTTGTGCATGTGTTTGCCCACTGCCCCAACAAACTAAAGGAAATGTGTTGAGCACTTGGCCTGTGCCAGGCCCCATTCATATGCTATCTCGGCCTCACAATCCCCATTTGAGGGAGGCATCATTATTTTAATTTAAGGATGAGGCAGCAGAGGCAGAGATACTAAGTAATTTACCCAGAGTTACATAGCTAGCGTTGCAAATGATGGAACTGGGATTTGGTTCCTGGCAGCCCTCCGCAGGTCCCACTGCTAGGCTGTCTTGCTTCTCTTACTGAAAGTGCTTCTTTGCAGCTGTGAACAGTTGCTGAGGCTACGTGTCTGTTTTGCCCTTAGGATTATGATGTCGATGAAGAGGACATGATGAATCAGGTGTTGCAGCGCTCCATCATTGATCAGTGAGCAGAGTCTGTGCCATCCATCTCATTTTCCAGAGCTTCCAGTATGTGTTAAACGTGAAACCTTTGACTCCTACACCTTAACTGTACAACAGACCTGGAAATGAGCCATGGCTTTGGGACAGGGTCACTTCTGACAGGGGAAACGGAAACAGGTCCCCAGGTCAGAGCTCTCCTTTCCTTTTGGTTCTTGCCAAAGCTGTCTTCCTATACCTTAACTTCGTTTGTTACATGGTCCAGTCTTTATTGGCCCCAGCTTCTTCCTGGAGCTTCTGCCTCCTCTTCTGGAAGAGAACTCAGCTTCTCCACCTCCACCTGTTCTTGTTTCACACTCGTTCCTCCCATTCAGTGTTCATCTCTCAGGTCCTCTGAGCCAGTCAGGACCTTTTCTGGGTCATGAATAGCACAATCAAACAAGCATCTCCTTTCCTTGTCCTTGAGGTATGTGAACTCTGGCAGCAGTGCATCTGACCAGTGCTGAAGCTCCTGCGGTGCTGCAGAGCTGCTTGTCAGTGGTTCATCGGCAGCAGCTGCCAGAAGCTGGAGTTGCCATCCCAGGGAACATTTCAAAAGTCCTCTTGGGTGAATGTTCTGGGTTTAGCATGATTTGATGCTGTAAGTTTAGATTAGTGATATTTTCCTTTTACTCCTGCACACCCTTAGAGTTAACTGGTTCAGTCTTAAATGCCTGCATGGTGCCTTTTTAGAGTAAGGTATAACCATCTATTTTTAGTAGAAATATTTCTAGGTTAGGAAAGTTAAAATCCATTTATCCACAGGTGGGGAGGAGGGTCAGCCAAGAGAGGTAGGAGGGCCATAGATTTTTGTTTATAAGTTTCAGATGAGTGGGTCATGTTTACTTGTTTGGAAGCCTGCTTACATTTTTGTCCTGGAAGCACGAAAAAGAGTCTCAAATAAGAAGGAAGGGTTTGGATGCTCCAATGGATACTAGTACTTTTATCTTCTAGATGATAACTTAGATTAAACTGAACATTGTTTTTATGTCCCACATGGTTTCCTTATGACACTGGTTTCAACATGTAGGTCTGTGTTTGAAAACCTGCATTCTAAAATGCAGAGTAAGGAAGGCTATAGGAAATCCAGGATCACACCCTGTTGTCTCTTCTGACAAGACACACTGTTTATAAGGCACAGTAGATCTGATGAGTAGTAGTTAATAAAAGCTGTCTACTGGAGACTTGCTTTAGCTCAAGAAGCTTGAAGTTCAACATTTCACAAAGGTTAATAAATATAAGGCTAAGAGATGTCAGCCTGATCTGTAGGAGCAAAACTTCTGATTGACCAAAAGATATATGGATTTAGGTTTGCCCTTTCATGTTACCCATTACGCTCCTTTTGGAAAACTCAAATATGTCTTTGTCTCTGTGGATACCTTTTGAGTAGTAGTTAATAAAAGCTGTCTACTGGAGACTTGCTTTAGCTCAAGAAGCTTGAAGTTCAACATTTCACAAAGGTTAATAAATATAAGGCTAAGAGCTGTCAGCCTGATCTGTAGGAGCAAAACTTCTGATTGACCAAAAGATATATGGATTTAGGTTTGCCCTTTCATGTTACACATCCTTAGTCTGAATATGGAAATTGTTTTCTGGTCAGTGGCTGAGGTTGCAAGTGACACTGGGCTTTCTGCCTTTATGTTGCTGCTGTGGGCCTCTCCTTGCCTGCCAGTAAAGAGCTGCAGATACCTAGTAACCAGTGAAGATGGGCCCATTTGGGGCAAAATAATTTTTCCTAATGTGCTATTACTTGGGAGGACCCAAATGTTAAGGTCAGCTGCTTCACTGTAATTTCTGGATAAGTTCACTCCACCCTCCCTGAATTGAGGTCATCTCAGTAGAAGTTTGGAGGGAAGTTTGACAAAACCTTTTGAGGGGACTGATGAGAGCATGTCCATTTCACTGGTGGTACCAAGAAACTTCTTTCCTTGTATTAAGTGCACTTCATGTATTTCTAATAAGATGACTTTCCAGAAAGTGAAATTTGTTATGTTCTGGCTTTTAAAAGGTGAAATATAAATAAATTTCATAATTTATCCAACTGGTAAGCTGTAATGCCTGTTTTCATTAAACACAATTTGCTGAAGTCTGATCCTGGGGAGCTTCCAGAAGATTGTTACTCTAACAGAAGTTCTTGTCTGTCACTGAGTCCAATCTGGCTTCTAATCACAGCTCTGATACTTCACCAGCTGGGCCTCTCTGGGCCTGTCTTTTCTAGAAAATGAACACAACCCCACTTCCCACAGTTGGAAGGCTCTGGGGAGGCGAGGAGTTAACAGTGCTCCACAGGACAAGGCTTTAGACACGGAGCTTTAGCTACATTCAGATGACTGAGTAGCAGTGCCAAGACGTTGTAATGAAGGGGGTCTGCAAGTTAAAATTTCAGTCCTGCGCTCTGCCACTAGCTCTGGGACATCTGACGAATACTTCTTTCTGAAACTGTCTCCTTACTATTAAGTGGGGATAATAGTATCTGCCTCTTAAGGATGTTAGGATTCAAGGAGCAATGCGTGCAGAACCCTGGCAGGGTGCTGCATTGTGGGTACTCCCTGTGGGATCTGGCTGCTGTGCTTGTCTCCTGGGCTGTTTCATTCTGATCCCAATCCCACAGGAACCTTAAACATGGCCAAAACTGAGCTCAGCATCTCTACTCTTCACCCATGCCCCTCCCTCTTCTGTACAAGAGCACTTCAAAAAGTTCATGAAAAGATTCTTCCAATTCTATTTTTCCGTTAACTTTTTGAAATACCCTCATATTATTTCATCTTGCAGTGGACTGTGGCGGTAACTACCCAAACGAGAAACCTGGGAGTCCTCTTATTCCCCTACATCCATGTGGGTTCCTTTGACCAAAGTATTAGTTGAATCCCTGACACTAGTTACAAGTCAGTTGCAATTTGTGCTCCTGTCCCTTTGAGGTCTAACATTATCCATTGGAAATGAGATCCCTTGTCATACCAAAGCAGGTCAAGTGACATTTGAACTGAGACTTAAGTGAAACAAGGACAAGCCCAGTGACCATGAAGAGGAGAGCATTCCCCACAGAGGGAACCAAGTTCAAAGACTCTAAGGAGCATGTGTGTTACACTCTAGGCACTGCAGTGAGGGGCAGGCTGGGAAGGCTGTGGTGGAGAGGATGAGTCAGTGGTGGTGTGTGTGGAAGGCAGGTCGGAGAGGGTCTTGTAGGGCAGTGAGTGGCAGAGCTTGGGTTTTTCTTTGGTTGAGTTGGGACCATTGGAGGGTTCTATGTAACATGATCCTGCTTAGTTTCAATAGTATCCTGGCTGCCTGTGGAGAAGGGGCTACAGCAGCGAAAAAGTGGGAGCAAAGACTGGGTGGCTGCTGCAGGAATCAGGCAATGGATGATGGTGGCTTGGAACTGTGTGGCAGTAGTGGGGTTGTTGAAGTGGTCCAATCTGGTCAGGTATGTTTCGAAGGTGAGGTGTGAAAGCAAGAGTGACTGCAAGGTTTGGGGCCTGAAAGACTGGGTGAATGGAGGTGTCTTTCTGAGTTGGGAAAGACTCCAAGAAGAGTTTGGGGAATCATGTTTATGAATTGGTACTTTGTACTTAGGATAAGGCTTCAAGTTCTAGCATCATGCACAGATACAGAAAGTGTCAACTCAAGCTACTTAGGGAAATTGAATAGGATATACCTAGAGTGCTTAATGCCTAGAGTTAAATAACTCTACAAGTAACTGATAATATCAGTTACTCTGTCAACAACAAATGTAAATCAAGCTCTATTGAAATGTGTGAGTAGACAAAAGCAATATTTCTAAATTTGTTTTAAGTATACAATTTAAGTACATGTTTGACTATTTCATCTGCAGTGGTAAAAGTGCTTACAATTTGGCCAGAAAACTTCTTTTTTAATTACTTTATTGGAAAAATGGCTGATTTTCTTATATTTAGGTATATATGGTATTTACTAAGCAGTTATTATGCACTGGCACTGTGCTAGACACTGGGGATTCACACATTAATCAAAATATAATTATGAACTGGAAAGTATTCATGGTAAGGGATTAATAAATGGTAGCTATTTAATAAACAGTAAATTACCTCTTCCTCCATAAAAAAATTGGAAACCAGTAGTTCAGAGGCTTACAGTAGCATCTGGACCTTTTCTCCTTTCTCCACTTGTGCCTTCTCCTCTCTTCTGTGACCTCAGTGTCTCTTGCTATTACTCTTCCCAAACAACATCGGAACATGATTAGGTTTCTCCTACCCTCTAACCACTGGCCTGTATTTCTCCTCACAGCCAAACATCTTGAGCTGGTTGGCCTCACTCACTGCCTCAGTTTCCCTTATTTCCCAATTTCACTCTTCAAACAACTCTGACCTGCCGTTTGCACCCCACCCTCAGCACTGAAACTGAACTTGTCACCAAAGACAAGACATGTCCCTAAACCCAGCAGGTATCAGTCCTTGTCTAGCTTCATCTTCGATGCATTTACTGCTCTTAATCCCTTCCCTCCTTTTAGCAACAATTGCTTCTGCTGTGAACCCATTCTGGTTTCTCTTCCTACTTCTCTGCCATGTTCCTTTCCCATTTCCTTGCAGCCTGCTCCTCCTGGTTCCCTTCTCTTAGCTGTTGGAATTCCTCAGGGCTCTGCTCTTTCCACTTACCCTACACCCTCATCCTGGGTAGACTCAACCAGTCACCACTCTGCACTTGGTTTTCATTACTATCCATACATCAATGTACCTAGATCAACAGTTCTAGCGAGGGAACTCTCCGGAGCTCCAGGCTCCTAGAACCATCTTCCTCATAGACCTGTCCAGCTCTGTGACTTAAAGGCATCTTAATTTCTGCATGGCTTAAATTAAACTCATTCTCCACCTCTTACTACCCCATGCCACATGCTAGGGTTCTCTTTCCCTGCAGATGACCATCATCCTTCCAGTTGCTCAAGAATTAACCCAAACACCATCGTTAGCTCATTTGTCCACCTTAAGACCCCATGTGATTTTATCTCCTGAATAACACATTTGTGTTTTCTCACCATCCCACTGCCTCCAGCATCTTAAAAGCCACCACGATCTCATCTGAATTATTGCTACAACTTTCCATTTGGCTTCTCTCCATTGCTGTCTGGCTGATACCCAATCCGTCCTCCACCAAGCAGCCAGAGATCCCAACGTGATCATATCCTTTAAAACCCTTCAGCAGCTTCAATTACCCTCAAAGTCTCAACACCTCACATGGCCCTAGAGCCCCTGTGTGCTCTGCCCATTGCCTTCCTCCAGCCCCAGCTCCTGACACTACGTCTGCACTCTGTGCTCTAACCATACAGGCCTTCTTTCTGCACCTCAGAGGGGTCATGTTCCCCACTTCGGGGACTACACTAACATCCTTCCCTCTGGAATATTTGGTGCCCCCACCCCTGCCTTTGCCTCCCAATTGCAGTTTGGATGTCTAGCTCAGAATTTCATGTATGTGTCTCTGTAGAAACCTCTAGTACTAAAAACAAAACAAGAAAAATAAAAGTGTAGAAACATAGTATTAATCTGGACATTTGGCATTTGTTAAACCCTGATTTATAAATCAGGTGTAAGTTCCTCGAAGTCAGGATTCATGGCTGTCTTGTTTACCTCTTGTAACCCCCATCGTTCAGCATTGGGGTTGCCAAATAAAACAAGAGGACTCCTATTTAAATGTGAATTTCAAACAATGGGTTATTTTTTAGTATAAATATGTCCTAAATATTGCATGGAAATGTAATTTGCCGAAGCCAGGAAGTGAATGCCAGGAATGTTCATAATAAGAATGTGTTTATTTGAAATTCACAGTTAACTGAGCCTCCTGTATTTTATTAGTTAGGTCTGGCAATCCTACTCAATGTACATTAGCAGAATAAATGTTCTGAACTATGTGCCAGGCAACTCACACCTTCTTCTTAAATTATTTGTGCATCAGTTGGTTAGAGTGCAGTGTTACAACACCAAGGTCAAAGGGTTCGGATCCCCCAGACCGGCTAGCCATCAAAAGCAAAACAAATTATTTGTGCGATTATTTGTTTTAATGGCTGTCTCACAAATGAAGAGTTACACTGTTGAGGGCAATGACTGTGTCTGTCTTGTGCACCACTGGCCTCCATACTTGGCCCTGGAGTAGTCTCAGTAAATATTCCTGAAACTGAAATAGAACTAAAAGGGGGGCCTTTTCCAATGATTACTTCCTTTGTAAGGTCACTCCATCCGGAATGAGAGTCCACTGCAGCAGTAAGGAGAGCCTGAAGGGGGCAGTGTCTCCCTGAGGTTCTGGTGTCCCACTGTGCATCACCGTAGGGAGGTGGGTCATCAAACCGGAAGCACCGGAAGCCGGATCTTAGAAGGCAGAAAGGTCAAGACTCAGGTGGGCAGGCCAAGATGGTTGCTGCCAGGTGGGCACCTACCTGTCCAGGGCTTTGATGGCCCTTGACACCTTTTTGCCTTTATCCCTCTCTTGTTATCCCCTGGCGTCCTTCAGTGTCTCCGGGGTACCATGAATACAGGAATAATGACAATGATGATAATTATTTTCATCCTTGGTTCCTGACAATAATTTTGGTTTAATCCTCCCTCCTTTAGCCCCTGAAAGGTGATCAAAACCAGGCAAATTATTCTGGAAAAGTCAATCTCATTGAATCCTCTTAGCTCTGCAAGAGGAGGTACTAATAGCATTCCATTTTTCAGATGAGGGACTGGAGGCCCCAAAGTGAACGACTTGGTCTTACAATGCAGAGGCGTGATTAAACTCATAGTGTCCAGCTCAGACGCGTGGAGTCTCCTATTCCTAGCATCCTCATTCACTAGCTGCTTGACCTTGGGCAAGTTACTCTAATCTCTTTGTGCCTTGGTTTCTTCCTTAGTAAAATGGGGCTAATAAAAAGTGTCTTCCTCATAGAGTTGTGGGAACCTACTGAAATAATTCATGCAAAGCATTAGAACAGAGCTTGGCACAAAATAAGTGCTTAATAAATGTAAGATACCAATGTCACTACTGTCGTCTCATCCATTCCTGAGACCTCCCAGTGCCTGGCACCACCCAAGTAGGTTAGCTGTGAATGTTTGATGACTAAATGCTACTATTAAGTGAGGTGTTTCCCAAACTTGGCCCAAGGAGATGAATCACCTGGGAGGCACTTGCTACAGAATCAATTCTCAGTCCCCTCCCTTGGAGATTCTGATTGATGGTAACTGGGAATCTGTTTTTTTTTTAAAGAGTTTCAGGTAAAACGCATCCTTAGGCTAATTTAGGGAGTCCTTGCGTAATGTAAGACGGGCTAGTGTTACAACAAATGTATTGTAGCTGGGGTGGGGCAATGACTCTATTGACTGTTAGAATCAGGTGGACATGCTCAGTCCTTATTGGTTGCAAGAATTTAAAGTACTGGGGCCGGGGCCAGCCTGTGGCTCACTCGGGAGAGTGCGGTGCTGATAACACCAAGGCCCCGGGTTCGGATCCCATATAGGGATGGCTGGTTTGCTCACTGGCTGAGCGTGGTGCTGACAACACCAAGTCAAGGGTTAAGATCCCCTTACCAGTCATCTTTAAAAAAAAAAAAATACTGGGGCTGGCCTGTGGCTCACTCGGGAGAGTGTGGTGCTGATAACACCAAGGCCACGGGTTCGGATCCTATATAGGGATGGCCGGTTAGCTCACTGACTGAGCGTGGATCTGACAACACCAAGCCAAGGGTTAAGATCCCCTTACCAGTCATCTTTAAAAAAAAAAAAAGTAGTGATTACCTTTTCTGATCATGAAAACAATCTAGCCTATTTACATGGTCTCAGATGTTCTCCCAAAGAATTATTTACAAAGGAAAAATTAGGAACATTGCAGTGTAGAAATCTAGCAGATACTATTTTAACCTAATGCTCAAAGTTAGTGTCACACATAATGAGACAAAGCATGCATGACTTGATGGGACACAATAAAGACACAGCACTGTGTCTGTGGTTTCTGTGCCAAAAAACACAACCTAAGTCTAGTCATAAGGAAACATCAGGCAAATCAACTTGAAGGGAATTCTACAAAACAGCCCAAATTCTTCCAAAATGTCAAGAACAGATTAAAGGAGACTGAAGAGGCATGACAACTAACTGCAGTGCTGCAATGTCCTGAATGGGATCCTTGATGGGATGGGGGTTGCTGTAAAAGATGTTATTGGGCCAATTGAATATGGACTGTGGAATAAGTAACAGCATTTTATCAATGTTAGATTTCCCAATTTTGATAATTATGTCATGGTTACATAACAGAATGTCCTTGTCCCTTGCAGATATACAGAGAACAGTATAGGGGTAAAGAGGCCTGACAAACTCCAATTTACTCTAAGATGGATCAGAAAAAAATAGTGTATGTATATATAAATAAATAAATATACACAAACACACAGATAGAATATAAAGCAAATATGCATGGTGTTAAAAATTATAATGCTTTTTTTTTTAAATTTTGATGGCTGGCTGGTACAGGGATCGAAGAACCTTAGACCTTGGTGTTATCAGCACTACACTCTAACCAACTGAGCTAACCAACCAGATGATGCTCCTTGTTTTTTTTAAAAAATGACAGAGAAGAAAAATATAAAACAAAAAGTGGAAGCCTCTTCTCCCACCCTCTGCAGACAACCAAGAGGACCATTTCAGTCAATAGTGGAATTCTCACATGTCCTTGCATCACCATATTTTTGGTTGAAACTTTAAATGGGTGAACGCTTTACTTCCTGTCTATAATCTGAGTTTTTCACTCCCTCTGTAACATCCATCAACATCTGTCCATGTTAATGTGGTGTTATTTTTAATGGCTGCATGATGCTTTCTGGAAAAGATGGGTCATATTTCCAGTTTGACTCTATTATAGACAGTGCTAGAGTGAGCATCCTTACAGACAAGGTCCAGTTATTTCCAGTTTGACTCTATTATAGACAGTGCTAGAGTGAGCATCCTTACAGGTACATCTTTGCCAACTTTTCTGATTGTTTTATATGCAGAGCTGCTAGGTCAAAAGAAAGGCTGAGAGAGACAGAGGCAGGCAGAGAGTCCCAAGGAAAGACAGTGAGACACCCAGAGAGACAAAAGGTGGGAAAGGGAGATGGAGAGAGACAAGGAGAAAGAGCAAGGTCAAGAGAGACTGAGACTGGGAGAGAGAAGGGGAGCTCCTCTGCATGGAGACTGAGAAGAAACTTGTCTGAGTCATGGGGTCCCCAACAGCTTGGCCACAGGATCCAGGCAGGAAAGTGACTAAGTGACCTTTAGGAACACACCCTACAGATAAAATTGCAGAGGAGGTCAGAGTCTTTTGTGCAAGGATTTCCATGGGGCTATTGTCTCTGGAAAGCAGAAGATGAGAAACAACCTAATTGCCCATCAATAGGGGACTGGTTATAGATTGTGCTGTAAACGCTTATAGGAGCCAATCTCCAAGTAGGGCTGCCAGATTTACCAAATAAAACCATAGGAGGCCCAGTTAAATTCGAATTTTAGATAAAGTATAAGTATGTCCTATGCAGTCTTATACTAAAAACTTATTTGTTGTTCATCTGAAATTCAAATGTAATTGGGCACCTGCATTTTATCTGGCAACCTTATCTCCAAGATAAGTGAGAAAAGCCAGATGAGGTCAGGATAAGGGTTACTCTTTGTGAGGGTGTGGTATGTACCTGCATGGAGGCTTCTGAGGTGACTGTCAAGATTCTAGCTCCTGACCTGGGTGTGGTTACAGTGGATGTGAAGGGACTTATCCAGGGTAACACCACCAGCAATGGCAGGGCTAGGCTCCACCCCAGGCTTTGTGCTCTGCCATAATATGTGTATATGTGGTAAAAGTGTTAATGTATTCAATAAAAATAGGAAAAGCAGACCACAATTTTCTAAACTCCATTTGAACACTTACAGTTTTAAAAAAATACTGGCAGACTCACAAACTCTAAGGGGCCTGGGGTTCTCAACACTTTCACTTCCTGGAACACTCAGCTGCTTTTTAATCATGATCACCCTGGGCTTTTTAATCATGATCACAATCACCAGTCACTGCCACCTGAAATGACCTCTCATCCTCCTTCTGTCATCTGCTTGTGACCTCAACCTGGAATCAGTCTGCATCCCACTCGCTGAGTGAACTGCATCAGATTTGCCTTGAGTGCCACTGGACTGCTCCAAACAGCATGGCTGCTGAATTTCTTGTTACCTGTCTTCTTCCCTTGACTGTGAGCTACATGGCTGCAGGGACCTTGTCTGTGCCCGGCTGGTTTATCACAGTATCCTAGCCCATTTGGTCGGGTACAGTCCACTGCTTGCTGGCTGTAACCTTGGGTATGTTAGTACATCACCTACCTTTCTGAGCCTTAAGTTTCCTCATCTGTAAAATGGGGGTTAATAAGGCTGGCTGGTTAGCTCAGTTGGTTAGAGCATGGTGTTATAACACTAAGGTCAAGGGTTCAGATCCCTGTACTGGCCAGCCTCCAAAAAACAATTAAAAAACAAAGATGGGGCTGATAATCTTGCCCTACCACTCAGGGCTTCTTGTGGGGATCAGATGGGCCAGTGTGACAGAGATGGGAAAGGGAAATGACAATAGCATCTCTGAGATGATGTTTGAACTGAGGCCAGCTCTGGGGAAGGCTGTTCCAGACATAGAGAACAGCAACGGGAAAGGCTCTGCGATGAGAAAGAACCTGTGTGAATGGGGAGTAGAAAGAGGGCCAGCGAGACTGGAGCGGAGAGTGGAAGGAGGTGAGCTCCTGGGTATGGGCGTCTTCTAGGCCATGAGCAGGGTTTGCATTTTGAGTCCGAAATTAAAAGCTAACTTTGACTTAAGAAAATAGCTCACTCTCACTTTCCCCTCCTTGCTGAAATGTGCAAAGGTCTGGAGGTGTGAGAGGTTGGTGCAGTGGGGGAGAGGAAGACCCTGGGGGACTTTTCCTGGAGGCAGATACAGCCTTCTGTCAGGAAGACAGAGATAACAGGGCTCCTTGATCCAGTCTGAAGGGTGAGGCTGCAAAGGCTGAGATAGCATGTGAGATCTTCTGAGAGATAGAGTGCCCTGTGAGCCCCTGACTCCACCCACCGTGTGACCGTGTGGAGATTATCTGGGGAAAGTGCACTCCGCGCCTTAGTGAGATCCCATGGCCTGTCTCAGGCCTTGAGCTCCAGGGGAGTGGCCTTCCCAGGTGTGAGGCTGGGCTCCGGCAGAAATGTCACGCAGGTGCAGAGAGGCCTGACTTCTGGGCCACACTCAGAGCACACATCCACCCTCAAGACCCTGGACAACTTCCTTTTTCCAGTATGACCACCTCATCCCGGTTTGCAAAAGACTGTCTCAGAACTACTCAGTACTGGGTAAACCAGGACAGGTGGTCACCCTACTTATTACTCCACTGGGAAGAGTAAGAAAGAGGGTCTCAGGGGCCATCAGGATATGCCTCGTTTTTGTGATTGGGTTTTTTTCATGAAAAAGTACTTTATTTGAAATGGTAACATGTACAACTGAAATAAAACATTCATACTCTTCAAAAAAAGTTTGTAGAAAAAGAAGCCTTCTTTCTACCCCTGTCCCATTCCCCTCCTCAGAAGCAATCCGATTCTCGGGTCTCTTTCAGAGAAGCTTAGGCCTACATAGTAGATATTACCTTATTTATTTACTTCTGCACAGAAAGCAGCCTATTAGCTATGCTGTTCACCTGATTTTTTTCATTTAAAATATATCAGTTCATCTATATTCATATATATTCGTTTCATTCAGCTAATGTTTATTGAGCACCTACTCTAAACCAGGTCCTGTTCTAGGTGCTAATGTCACAGCAGTGGACAGGATAGACATAGTTCCCGCCTGTGTGGATCTGTCTGGATCAGAGAGAGAATGTTTAGGTTTTGTGGGCCCAAATAGCAAGGATATTATGGAGATACTTATATAACAAGAGAAAACAAATTTTTACAAATTTTTTGACAAAACTCAATAATATTTGAGTACAATTTTTAAAAATTTATTTGGTTTTTTTTGTTGTTGTTGGCTGGCCATATGGGGGATTCCAGCCCTTGACCTTGGTGTTGTTACAAGGCAGCACTCTAACCAACTGAGCTAACTGGCTAGCCCTTAATTTTTTTTAACATTTACTTGTACGTATTTGTGGGGGACGGTATGTTGTTACAATACACATATACTTTTTAATACGGGTCTACTAATGAGAAGCATGGGACTAACATGCACGGGTTAACATTTCACTTTTTTTTTTTTTTTAAAAGATGACCGGTAAGGGGATCTTAACCCTCGACTTGGTGTTGTCAGCACCACGCTCAGCCAGTGAGCGAACCGGCCATCCCTATATGGGATCCGAACCCGTGGCCTTGGTGTTATCAGCACCGCACTCTACCGAGTGAGCCACAGGCTGGCCCAACATTTCACTTTTAATTGGGGTTCTAAGTTAGTGTTACCTATCAAATCAATTGCAAATGTTCATCCTAAAAGCCATTCTTAGCTCGAGGACCATACTAAAACAAACCTCAGGTAAAAAAATTTTAAAAAAAGAACAAACAAACAAAAAAAAACAAACCTCAAGTGAGATTTGATCTGAAGGCTATAGTTTGCCAACTTCTGGTCTAAAGGGCAATCAACAAAATAAGTAAAAGATACTGTATTAGTCCATTTTTGTTGTTTATAACAAAATACCTAAAACTGGGTGATTTATAGAGAAAAATGACATTTATTGCTTACAGTTTCTGAGGCTGAGAAGTCCAAAGTCCATCTGGTGGTGGTGACAGTGACCCAGGGGTCTCACATTGCCAGATGATGGAAGCAGAAAGCAAGAGAGACATATTCTCTTCTTTTAAATCCCTCAGAACCATGCCTTGATCACCATTTTTAATCCATTCACTATAGCATGTTCCTATGATCTAATCACCTCTTCAAGACTCCATCTTTCAATTACCATTTAGGATTTCCCACCCTCTTAACAGTCACAGTGTGGGCTAAGTTTCTAATACATAGAACTTGGGGGACACAATTCAAGCTCTAGTGAGTTTTGGGAGGACATAATTCAATTCACTACAGATACACTATGTCAGAGTGTGAGCGTGTGGAGAAAGATCAAGCAGGGAGGGGGGTAAGGAGTGCCAGAGGGGAGGGGAGAGGAAGGACGAAACGGTGGCCAGGGAGGCTCCACTGAGTAGATGAGGGGGTGAGCCTTGTGACCATTTGGGAGAAGAACATTCCAGAGAAAAGGAGCATCAGAGGCAGAGTTCTGATATGAGGCTGGAGAATGTGTGATGTGGCCCGTTGTGGCTGGAGCTTCGAGGGTGAAGGGAAGCGTCAGGGGCAGGAGGCAGCTCAGAGGGGCCACAAAGGGCCAGATCCTGTGGGCCGTGGTGACGTCTTTGGCTTTTCCTATGAGAGAGATGGGAGTAGGAAGGGTTTGTGTACACACGGAAGGGCTTCATCATTTTAACAGCTGTACAAGATTCCGTTGATTGGATAGTTATATATTTAACAAGTCCTCTGTGATGGACAACTTTTGCTACCCAATTAAAATTAACACTGTTGGGGCCGGCCCGTGGCTCACTCGGGAGAGTGTGGTGCTGAAAACACCAAGGCCATGGGTTTGGATCCCATATAGGGATGGCCGGTTGCTCACTGGGTGAGTGTGGTGCTGACAACACAAAGTCAAGGGTTGAGATCCCCTTGCTGGTCATCTTTTAAAGAAAAAAAAAAATTAACACTATTAATACTTGCAAATGATTGAAAAAGTAATCAAAACATGGTAAAGAATATCCCTCCCATCCCTGCTGGTAGCTACCAGCTTCCCTCCTCAGAGACAGCCACATTACCAGTTCCTTGTGTGTCTTTCCAGAGATGGTTTATATGTCCCTAAGAAATACCTAAATATTTCTCCTTTTTTTATATGCAAAAGATAGCATATTGTGCATGCCATTTAGCACCTTGCTTTCTAGCACTTAATATCTTGATATGATTCCATATCCATTACTTCTAGAGCTTTCTCCTTTTTGTTAGATGGGTAATATGACTGCACCGTAATGCATTGACTGGTCCCCGTGTGGGCCTTGGCCCTCATGCAGGAACACTGAATACCACTTTGGGATGCTCTAGAGACACCTGAAGGGTGAGCCTCCTACATGGAACTTGGCATGCCGCAGGTACTCAGTGAATGTTGATGAAAAAGGCTTGTACATGTTATCTTGGAGCCCCCAGCTCTGGGCCCTTCCCAACAGACTTAGACCCTGACCCAGAAATTTCCCTTGTAAGCAATTTGTATCCTGGGATGGTCACTTTGATTCCTTCATAGAGGGTCTTTTGGGCAAGGCTCAAAGCTGAGTCACTGTTTTCAGGCAAGTGTGAGACTTTGGAAGAGGTTTTGTTTTTTGAATCAAGGATGAGGGTGGAAGTTGAGCCTTGATTCAATCATTGAACAATCTCTACCTCCCAGTCAAGATTAACTCTCCAACTCCCGATTGATCCATTCACTGATTAATGATCTAATCAACAAAGGGCCAGTTAGCCTAGTAAACAAAGAACTCTTAGAAATTAAGAAGTTCAGGGCCAGCCCGTGGCTCACTCGGGAGAGTGAGGTGCTGATAACACCAAGGCCACGGGTTCGGATCCCTATATAGAGATGGCCGGTTGCTCACTGGCTGAGCGTGGTGCTGACAACACCAAGTCAAGGGTTAAGATCTCCTTACTGGTCATCTTAGAAAAAAAAAAAAAAAGAAATTAAGAAGTTCAGAGGGCTGGCTGTTGGTTTAGTTGGGTAGAGCAAAGCCTTATAACACCAAGGTCATGGGTTCAGATACCTGTACCAGCTAGCCACCCCAAAAAAGATATTAAGAAGTTCAGGGCTGGTTGGTTCTCGGTTGGTTAGAGCATGGTGTTGTAACACCAAGGTCAAGGATTCAGATCCCCTTACTGGCCGGCTACCAAAAAAAAAAAAAAAAAAAATCATCAACTGGTGATGAAAGGACATAAAGGAATAGTTCAGAACACAGAAACAGAGGTGGCTCTAGAGCATGTGAAAAGCACTCCACCCCACTCATGTGAAATGTGAGTTGCAATGAGAAGATCCCACTTGGCCTTATCAGTTGGGCAAAAATAAAAGTGTTAGACAAAGTCCTGTGTTGGCCAAATTTTGAAAAGGAGCCCTCAACTCCCTGCTGGTGGGAGTATAATTTAGTTTAACCTTGTTAGAGGACATTTGGACAAATGTATCAACATTTTATATATCAGACCATTTAACTTGGAGTGCAAAGATGTGCATTCATTGAAATTGCCACATTATTTGTAGTAGCAAAAAAACTGTAATCTAAAGAGGAATAAGAGAAAAAAAAAAAAAAAAAGTAATCTAACCTAAATGCCCATCGTGAGTCCCCTTTTGGATAAATCGTGTGATTATGGGATAATCCATCCAATGAAAAAGTCTGCAGTCCTGCAAAAGATTAAGGAAGCTGGGTGTATGATTTCAAAACACTGAATATTGAATAGCAAGGTATAGGCTAGTGTGGAAGTTCCCACTTGTGGTACATAAAGGGGTGTTAATATACACATACATATATATCTCCTTGTCTATACAAAGGACATTTCTGGTATGTCAGACAAGACACTGGCAAAAAGAATTGCCTTTTGGGAGGAAAGTGGAGAGCCGGGATTGAGGGAGACTGGGAGACTTTCTTCTTCTGTTGGTTGATTGCAAATCACATTTTTTAGTTATTGGTTTTACTTGTAGTGAGGGATAGACACCTGTAGAAACTGCAGGCGTCTTTCGTTCCCTGTACTAGCAAGTTGCAAAAAAAAAAAAAGAAAAGAAAATGCAGGTATCTATTCAAATTTATCTTACTTCCAGAAGCCCTCCCTGGTCACATTAGATACTCCCAAATTGCTCTCCACAGCAGTTCCATTTTTCACCCTATGAAAGAAGGCGTGCGCGCCCAGCATCCCGCGACGGTCGCACAGGGGCATCTTGGCCAGCAGAGGGCGCCAAAGGACCGCGCCCCGGGGCGTGGGGAGAGACCCCTTCGGCAGGGAAGGAGGGCCTGTCCAGGCCGGTCCACTGCAGAAGTCTCCCATTTCCGGGAGAACCTGACACCACAACATCAAAATTGTCACCTCTCTGTCCCCTGCAATGCGGCCCGCGCCTTCTCCCGGGCCCGGGGCCGCACCTCCGAGAGCTGGTCCGCGGCCCTGGGGCCTTGTCCGCAGCCTCCTCCCACCTCGTGGTCACCGCATCACCTCCAGGCGGGAGGGAGGAACGGGAGGGCGGACCCGGAGGTGGGGGGCGGGGGATAATTCAATCAGACCTGAGCCCAGATCCGAGAAAGGCCCCTTCACCTGTTTATCCCCTGCCTGGCGCACGTGCCCGACCGATTAGAGGAAAATGGAAAGTCCGAGGCCCAGCCAGTGGTGGGGCATCTCCCCATCCCGGCATCTCCAGGAGACAGGAACCACCCACTCTTTACAGTTGAGGAAACTGAGGCTCAGAGAGGCTAGGTAACTGGCCTAGGGTGACCCAGCTGGGACGAGGTGGAGCCGGGAACCAGTCATTCAACAAGTACTGACTGAATCCCCACTACGAGCCTTGAAGTAAACAGAATAGGGTGATAGGATAGAAAGTGGGTCCTGCGGGTGGGGTGGGGTCCTACTTCGGCTGGGGTGATCAGAGAAGGCTCCCTTGAGGAGATGACTTCAATTTTTTTTGTGTTAAATGTATTATTCATACTCCAAAGTGTGTAAGTGGTCTATGTACAGTTTAAACACAATGTTACCAGGATTCTGGAAGCTCGGTGTGTGGCCTCTCCTTCCCCAGCTAACCACTCTTCAGAATTTTGTACTAAACATTTCCTTGCTTTTCTTTATAGCTTTCCCACTTCCGTATACATTCTTAAACAATATAGGGTTTAGTTTGCCTGCTTTTGAACCTTGCATAAATCCAACTAACTGTATGCATTTGTTTGCGACTTCTGTTGCTCAACATTATGTTTTAGAGATTTGTCCCTACTGTTGCATGGAGTTGTAGTTGGGTTTTTTTGTTTGTTTGTTTGTTTGTTTGTTTGGGTGTTTTTGTTTTGTTTTTTTCCATTTCGTGTGTGTTTTTCTCTTGTAGTTCATTTTTATTGCTGTATAGTATTCCATTATAGGATTGCACCATGGTTTCTTAGTCAATTCTACTGTTGATAAACACTTGGGTTATATGCAGTTTTTGTTTTTGCTATTAGGAACAAGGGTGCAGTGAATATTCTCTTTTGTTTCTTCTGGGTTTGGGGCTAGGCAGTTCTTAATTTTGGCTGCTCATTAGAATCACTAGGGGAGTTTTAAAAAATGCTAATGTCAGAGGCCCCACCCCAGACTAATTAAATCAGGATGTGTGCAGGGGTGGGGCTGGGAGTGGAGCCCAGGTGTTTTCAATGTTTTTAAACATTCCCTTTGGGAATTTAATGTGTGGCCAGGGCTGAGAACCCCTGGGATCCAGTTGACTTTGGAAGAGACTTGCTGGGAGAGGAGTCACCTGTTACTAGCTGATGTCAAACTGTTCCAAAGCGGCTATGCCCATTGACACTCTCACCAGTCCTCACGTCCTCACGAACACTTGATATTGACCAAATTTTTGTCCTGATGGGTGTGAAATGGTATCTCACTGTGGTTTTAATTTGCATTTTTCTCATTACCAATGAGGCTGAGCAGTTGGTGAAGTTGCTACTGAAACAAAGAATGAAAAGCCAGACAGGTAAAAATCTAGAACAGAGATTTTGGGGGAAAGGAGAATGAATGGCAGGTGCCAAGGTCCTGTGGTGGGAAAGGGCTGGGATGTTAGAGGAACAGTGAGAGATTAGGGTGGGGATGATTGTGCATTGGGTAGGGAGAGGGGTTCAAGACAAGGTCAGCAGGGGTCAGATCAGCAGGGCTGAGTTGGCCCTGGTGAAGACTTTGGCTTTTACTCTGAATGAGACAGAGTTTTGAGCAGAGGGAGGTCTGACTGTTCCCTCTGGCTTCTCCTGGAAAATCATGATGGGAACTAAATTACGTGGGAGGTGAGGGCGGGTGTGTTCAGCCTATTAATTGCCTATTGCCTGTCTCCCCCATCCCATCCCCCACTCACCAATAGCACAGGGAGAGGATGATTTTGTTCATACCTGTTATCCCCTGCACCTAGTGACCAAAACAGACAGTCCCTGCCCTCGTTCTAGCTGGTGAATGGGGGGACTTAGGTTTTATTTATTTATTTATTTTTGACCGGTAAGGGGATCGCAGCCCTCGGGCACGGTGTGGTCCGCACCACGCTCAGCCAGTGAGCGCACCGGCCATCCCTATATAGGATCCGAACCCGCGGCCTCAGCACTACCAGTGCCACACTCTCCCGAGGGAGCCACGGGTCCGGCCCAAGGGACTTAGGTTTTATAGTCCTTGCTTCACAGGTGAAACCAGTACAGCGGAACCTGTGGGATTTATTTCTGTGCCCACCCATCGGGTCTGGCATGCCTCCCAGGGGAGCTGGAGTGAGTGTACAGCTGTCCCTCCCCTGGGCCCATCCCACATGTGATCAGTCAGTGTCCTCTGTGGAGCCAAGTTAGAGCCTTTAAACATAGGGTAGATGATCCTCAGAGAGGTGAGGAGACTCGCCCCAGGCCTCCTTGCCCTTCTCTGTTTCGCTCTCCTGCCTGCCTAGGGTAATCTTTCTCAACGAAACTCCAACGGGTCTCTCCTCAGCTGAAAATCCTTTCGTGGCTCCCCAGTGCCCTGAGGCAAAGTCCAAACTCCTCTGAGGCCCTGGAGGCCCGACCACCCCACCCCCTCCCTGGAAGCTGCTCTCAAAAGCTCTGAAGCAGTTTCTGATTCTTACCTTGGGCCTTCCCCCTTGATATTTCTTCACTTCCTCTGGGAAGTCGCCCCCGACCCCCTGTCAGGTGACCCGCCTCCAGACTGTCACAGCGTCCTGTCTCTCCTCCCACCCCCCATCAAAGCACACTTCCCTTTGCATTAGAATTGTCTGTTTACTCCGTCTGCCTCCCCCACCGGACGGGGAGCTACCATTCAGAGAGACCCTGAGTGTTTTGTTTAGGGCTGTATCCCCGACTCCAGGAACAGCGCCTGGCACTTGGTGGGCGCTTGGTAAACATTTGCGAAGTGAAGGAACGAATGCATTTTGCTAGATCAGGCAAGATTGCTTTGCAAAAAGGCTGTGGCATTTCACACGTCCAGCAGCCACGTGAGGGTGTCCACTTCCTCGCATAGTCTCCAGTTTGTATTGTCCCTCGTCAATGCCACGCTATTTGTGAGACGCCAGCCGGGCAAGAGGAAATTTCCGCCCCCTCCCCAAGCCCAAGCTAAAGGCGAGTTTCAGAAGGTCAAGTGTCCGGATCGGCAGCGCGCAGCACCAGAGGGCGCCAGAGTCGATCAGACCGCAGGGCGCTGAGCTGGCGGGCGCGCGGCGTCCCGCTGGGGTCCCGGCTTACGGGGGGTTCCTTGCGCCCGGCGTCCCGCCCTCAGCAGCCCGCCGCGGGGGCGATCCGTGCTGCGCTTGCGGCTAGGCTTGGGAGGAGCCCCAACCCGGGCCCGCAGCGCCACGCGGCGAGAGCCCCGCCAGCCCCGGCGCACCTGCTCGGGGAGTGGCCTCTGGCAGGGGCACGCCTTGATTGGCGCGCTGTGACAAAGGGGCGTGGTCTCCGCGACCCCGCCCCCGCCGCGGCTGGAGTACTTAAAGCTTTGAGTTGGCGGCGCGTCTACACTCACATCCTCGCGGCACAGCTTTGCGGGTGGAGCGTCCTGCGACCCCTGCGTGACCAGGCGATCCCTGGCTGCTTCAGCCACCATGCCGCGCTCTTTCCTCGTCAGGAAGTCCTCCGGCTCGCGCCGGAAGCCCAACTACAGCGAGCTGCAAGACTCTTCTCTAGGTGAGTAGTGGGGTGCCGGACCCCGGGGAGAGGTTTGGGGGAGACAAGCGAAGGCTGGGGGGGGGGGCACCTGGGGAAGGGAGCCTGGACCAAAGTCGAGTGAAAAAATGTTTTGTGGAGAAGGGTGGGGAGAGGGTTCGGGAGACCTGGGGCAGGTGGATCCAGAGTCTCAGATCTGGGCGGTTGTGGGGAGGGCCGTGTAGCGGGCAGTGGTCTCGGGCTGAGGGGACTTGGTAGCCGGCGAGAGGCAGAGAAGCTCCGCAAGTATGGAAACGAGAGGAGGAGCCCGCCGGCCAGTGGCTGGGATGAGTCCGGAGTCCAGAAGACTTGGGGGAAGGGTTGGGAGAAGAGATGTGTATGAGGAGGGGGATTGGGGCAGGGTGCTGGCTCTTGAGCTGGGGAGGTTGGGGGCTGGTGTAGCTGGAATCTTCCCTCAGGCTGGGCACTTGGGGGACTCAGAGGGAAGGAGACCTGGGAATGACCCCCTTGAGCTGGGGCTGGGAAGTGTAGGGGGGGTCCTTCCTATGAGAGACCCGAGTTGGCTGACCCGGGTGAGGAGGGGCCTGTGCAGGGGCAGGAACCTAGTCTGGTTCCTAATTCTTTTATTCATCTAGTAAATATCGAGTGCCAGCCCCACTTAGCCCATGGCCGACAGTGGTTTACTGTTTGTTGACTGACCCAATGATCTAATTAATGCCTGATCTTGCCCTTTTCTCTGTTTCCCCTCAGAGTTTACCTTCCAGCAGCCTTACGACCAGGCCCACCTGCTGGCAGCCATCCCACCTCCTGAGGTCCTCAACCCCACGGCCTCACTGCCCACACTCATCTGGGACTCCCTCCTGGTGCCCCAAGCCCAGCCCATTGGCTGGGCCTCCCTTCGTCCCCAGGAGAGCCCCAAGGTGGCAGAGCTGACCTCCCTGTCGGATGAGGACAGCGGGAAAGGCTCCCAGCCCCCCAGCCCCGCCTCGCCAGCTCCTTCTTCCTTCTCTTCCACTTCAGCCTCCTCCCTGGAGGCTGAGGCCTATGCTGCCTTCCCAGGCTTGGGCCAAGTGCCCAAGCAGCTGGCCCAGCTCTCCGAGGCCAAGGACCCCCAGTCTCGCAAGGCCTTCAACTGCAAATACTGCAACAAGGAATACCTCAGCCTGGGCGCCCTCAAGATGCACATCCGAAGCCACACGTTGCCTTGCGTCTGTGGAACTTGTGGGAAGGCCTTCTCCAGGCCCTGGCTGCTGCAGGGACATGTCCGAACCCACACCGGTGCGTACCCCTGTAGTCTGGCCGCCCTTCTCCCCTTCCCCACTGCTTTCCCTACCAGCTTTTGTGAGTCTGGGCTTGCCGTTCTTGTTTTCAAAGTTGTGGAAACTGCGGCCCTAAATCTCCTAACTTCTGTTTCAAGTTCAGAGGCCTGGCTCTCTGCAAATGTTTGGCAGAAACACTCATTCATCAGTTAAGCAGATGGAGAAAGTCAAAACCTTTACAGGCCCCTCTGCAGTCTCTTTCTCAGCCAAATGGGTTAGAGCTGGATATCAGAAAGGTGCAGCCAACACCTTGCTGTTACTGCCAGGTGTGAAGGGGCCCACCCTGCTCCACCCTCCCCCAGCCCACCCCCACCCTCGCCAGACAGGATGTTGTCAGACCCCCCACTTGGCTCTGAATCTTGTTTTAAGAACTTCCTCAAACCTCAGGCTGATGTTTCACCTCTCTGAGCCTCAGTTTCCTCAGCTATAAAGTGGGCATAAGGACACCTGGCAGAGTTTCTGTGCAGGTTATATGAAAGACTATGTACAGAAAGCATCTGGCAAAATGCTTGGTACATAATAAGCTCTCACAAAAGTGGTAGTTGATATTTGCTCTGCTTCCATGTTGTGTGACCTTGGGCAAGCAATTTAACCTCTCTGAGCCTCAGAAAGGATTATAATAGCACGTGCTTTATAGGGTGGCTGTGCAGGTTGTTAATCATTTTATAGTAATTTATTATTACCATTAATCGTTCTCAGATCTGCTCTCCCTACCCGCTACTCAATCCTATCATGTAGACCAGGGAACATTAGCTTTGCTGGCAGAAAATGCAATCTCATCCTGGTAGTACAAAACATAATAGATCTGTAAAAAACTTTCTGGAAATGGGGAAAGGGTAGCTACCCATCTTTTCAGAACTTGAATGGTGGAGGCCACCGTGTTTGGGGCTGCTCTTTGCAGAGTGACTGTTGAGGGAGAAGGTTCAGAGTCATGACTTTCAGCCTTGGGGTCAGGCAGGCTGGGTTGGAGACTGAGTGCTGTCATTTCCTGGCCCGATGGCTGATCCTCGAGTGGTGAGTGTCAGGGAGGTGGTTTGGGAGGCCTGGCATTTTGCAGGCTTTGCTATTAATGACCAAGGCTATCCATTTCTCTTACATTGTGCACAAATCGTCCTGATTGTAGCATAAAGGTCCAACTGCCTGGCCTCACAGTGACTGCCCAGCTAATAGGGGCTCTATTTTGGGAGGGCTGAAGCCTCAGGGTGCTCTCACAGGCCCCCGGCCTCTCTCCCCTCCCATCTGGACATTGTTTTGATGTAAAGGCATGGGTCAGACACAAAAACCGTTGAAATGTACCATCGCCATACTCATTGACTCCCATTGTGTGCCTTAATGGTGGGCCCAGTGGGAGGGGGCTGGGAGGGACAGAGCAGGTGCATGGGGCAGCGGTGCCCAGCACCTGTTCTGGCCGCAGCTGCTGCCCACGGCGTGGCAGGCCCTTTTAATCCGGTGGTATCACATGTACAGTGCCCCCCTTGGCAGCCTTTGTCTCTGCCGGCCTGGTGCCGATTTCACACTTGCCAGGAGCACCATCAAGGCGTCTGGGGGGTGGGGGATCTATGAGGGTTGGGGGTCTGTGCCTCCTGCATGTGCACACAGACCGCCCCCCATCACGTTTCCTTCCCCCTTTGTTCAAGTTTATGTATAATCATACTTTGAGCCCTTACTGTGTGGAGGCAATCAATGCTCAGCCCTAGGAAGGGTTGCAATCATAACCCCCATCTGCATGATGGACTCCGTCCCCCTTTCCAGATCTGCGTAACTAAGGGATCAGCTCTTAGTTCACAAGGGAGTATGTGAATGAGGAAGAACTTGATTCAGACTTTGTAGATTGTAGGCATCAAACCCTTCAGGTCTGGCATGCAGAGAGTGCTCAATAATAGCAGAGTGAAGTTCTGTCATCCCTTCCCCAGTCCTCTGACTAGGTCTTCACCCTGCAGTGTGGGTATTTTCTTGTATACCTGCCTTGTGAGAGTGAGCCCAGCTCAGGGGATCAATACGTACCTCTTGAATGGGTCCTACTGGAACCCATCTTCTGGACTTCCTCCCACTCCAGTGGCTCAGCACAGTGCCCTAGACAGCCAGTAGGTGATGGAATTAATTTATTCCCAGTTTTTCTTGAATTCCAGCCCTGGGATTTAACGGGTGGGTCATCGCCCGGGGACATAGCAGGCTGGGAGTGAGAGGATAGGATTGTATTTTTTTTGAAAAAGGATATATTCAGTGTTACAGAATAGTGCCCGGCACACAGTAGGAGCTCAATAGCTATTTGTTTTATTACTTTTTATTTGGATAATGCTGCACCCCCAAGAAAAAAGCAAAACATGGCATTATCAGTGTTTTTGGAACTATATTCTCTTGGTTGGGGCAGGGATTATGAAAAGGGCTTATCTGGTGATTGAGGGGTCAGGCTCCTCTGAGGCTTTTTTTCTTTTTAAAGACTTATTCTACAAGCACTTACTGTGTACCCAGCCCCATGTGCAAGACTTTTCCTTAACAGCCTTAACCAGGCAGATGGTGTGCCAGGACCACAGGTTTCTGTAGCCTTTTAGGGGGTCTCGGAGCTGGAGTTTGGAATGGACTCAAGGGAGACCCCTGCCCTATGGGACTCTCAGTCCAACTGAGGGACAGACAAGGATTTGGAATTACCGTGCAGTAGGTGCTGTGATGAGGAAAGTAGGCTGCTGGCAGGGCCCCAGGAGTGGCCTAACCAGCTCGGGGATGGGGGTCGGGAGCCCTCTGACGGCTGACTCTTAAGTTTTGTCCCCCAAATAAATCAAGGAATGACTCCAGGATTGATAATAAGGAACACCAATCACAGCCTCCCTTGACTGAGAGGCAGTGTGTATAGTTGTTAAAATCAAGAGCTTTGGAGTCCTGCTGGATGACCCTGAATGTGCTACTTCTGTGCCTTAGTTTCACCATCTCTAAAATGAGGATCACAGTAGGATCAAAGGACAGTAGAATTGATCAGTAAAAGTGTTCAGTCATCATTGCGTGTCCAGCACTTCCCACATCCCTGCATGATGTGGATAAGTACTTTATCCTGCCTTCTCTCAGCTACCAACCCCTGTGAGTGGGGGATGAACAGCCCCATTGTAGAGATGAGAGAAGCCAGCCAACTTGCCCAAGGTGGCACAGTGGGAGGCCGCGGAGCTCCCAGTCAAATCCAGGCCGCTGGACACTGGATCTGTGTGCTTAACTGAGTCCTGGTTTTTCTGGGGTCCTGGGATTCTTTCAGGGCTGGGGCTGTCTGGAGGGATTTCAGTCAATGCCAGCTGTCAGCCCATGTCTCCATCAACTCCCTCCGGCTTTCTCTCCCCAGGCGAGAAGCCCTTCTCCTGCCCCCACTGCAGCCGCGCCTTCGCTGACCGCTCTAACCTGCGGGCCCACCTCCAGACCCACTCGGACGTCAAGAAGTACCAGTGCCAGACCTGCTCCCGGACCTTCTCCCGCATGTCTTTGCTCCATAAGCACCAGGAGTCGGGCTGCTCTGGAGGTCCTCGCTGACCCTAGAGGCTCCTTCTGCCTCTCTATACCTACCCTTCCCCCCCGCTGCCCCCTCCGACTCCACACGGGAGGACCCCATGTCGTTCTCACTGCCATGGAATTCCCTTCTGAGCTCCCCACTTGTGCCTGCGTCAGCCCCACAGGACTTTGATGAAGATGGTTTCCTGATTGAGTGAGCTCTGAAAGAGACCTTTCCGTGGCCATTTCTGTGGACGGCTGATGGGAGGGCAGCTTGCCATGGAGACCCTTCCTGGCAGCCACTGCTCTGGAGCATTCCTTAGTTGGCCTTTCTGTGTGGGCTTGTGTATCCAGAGCTGTTTGGATACAGCTGCTTTGAGCTACAGGACAAAAGCCAACAGAGACTGGGAAGCTCCCATCCCACTCAGGGGACCCCACTCTCCTACCCCCCACCCAAAGAGCCCTCAGGCCACCCTCCACGAGGTGTGACTGACTATGCAATAATCCGCCCCCAGGTGCATACACCGGCCTACGGGGGTGGACCCCAACAGAGGACATGTCTAGACCCCGAGATGCCCCTCGGCAGCTATTTCGGCCTCCTGTTTGTCATGGTGGCACCTGTTTGACGGGCAATTTAACAGTGTCTCAAAAGGGACTGTGAGTAATGGCCATCACTTGTCAGCAGCCCAAGTGGGGCGCTTTGGCCTGACCTATGTGTCTCCCAGAACTATTTTGGGGGTCTGACAGGTGGGCCTGGGAGGAAGATGTTTACATTTTTAAAGGTACACTGGTATTTATATTGCAAGCAACATTTTGTATTAAGGAAACATTTTGTATAGTTATATGTACAGTTTATTGATATTCAATAAAGGGACTAATTTATATATTAAAAAGTCTCTACTTGTTCTTACAGAGGCGTGAGTATTTTAAAAGGTCTTTAGGAAGGGAGAAGGGGGTAGAAATTCCTGGAGCTTAGGTATTTCTGACACAGCCTTAAATCTTGCCCTTGGAAATATCACGTGGCTTTGGAGTTCCGGCTTTGACTGTTAGGGACTTTGTGTGAATGGGTTGCCCCCTGGGCCTGGGTTCTGATGGAGGATTGGAGACACCTCTGTGGCCAGGTGAGGAGTCGGGGTATGTGTGCAAGCTCCCTGTACTGTTTACACTGTGGCTGTTGTTTATTCTCTCACTCTTGCATTTTGAGGCTGAGCAGGCCCAGAAGGCACAAAGCTGGCTTCTAGGATATTCTCAACTAGGCAGGCTATGCAGCTCTGCCCCAGCACTGCAGCTCTTTTGGGACAGATTGGCCGCTTCTCCCAGATGCACATGGAATGCAGTGAAGGAGACAGAGGATGTCCTTCCTGTTTCCAAGGGCCGGGGCCCCATTCTGGCCTCCCTGTCAGGCCCACACCTCCGTCTGGCCGCTGGGTACCAAATGGCCTTTGATGCAAGGAAATTGGCTGGCTGGAGCCAGGAGGGTGAGAAGCCAGGCCAAAGGGTAGGGGTCATTCAGCTTCCTGCTCCGAGGACGGGAGTATGGTCAGCCTGCGTCCTGGGCTGGGGTAATTCACTCCCGCTGGCTGGCGGTGGTGACCTCACCTCTGGGGGCCTCCTGGGGCCAGGAGTAAATGAGTGTCCTTTTTGAGCACAAAAGGTGCTGAAGGTGCCAGTTTCCTGCGGGGAGCTGAGCAGGCATCCCGGAGCCTCAGAGCCCCAGAGTCAGGCTGGGGGTGGGGGGAGCTTCATGTTCCAAAGGAGAGATGATTCTTTCTTCTAAACAGGAAATGGTGACCCGCAGGCCGGGAGCAGCCCTTAATGACTTGCAGCTTTCCTCCCAAAAGAAAAAAACGTTCTCTAACAATCACCAAATTGTGGCCGGCCTCCCTGAAGGGAAGTTAGGGAGCTGGGAGGATGGGGGTGGGGTGGGTACCAAATTGCTGAAAGCCTACTGTGTCCTAGGTCCCAGTAGTCCCTGTAGGTTACCACCCACAGTAGGTGCTAACATGGGTGAATGGATGACTTCACACAATCCCTGAGGGATGGGCTTTGGGAAATGAGGCTCAGAGATGGGGGCCTTCCCTGAGGTCATGAAGCTTCGTCAGAGCTCCCTAGCTCTGATCATCCTGGCTCTGATCATCTCAGGGTGCCTGGCGCAAAGCTGTTCCCGTCTTGGCCCCCGGTTTCTGCCTCTATAGAATTTATGTTCTAATGGGGGAGATAGGGCTGGCAGGTTAGCTCAGCTGGTTAGAGTGTGGTGTTCTAACACCAAGGTCAAGGGTTTGGATCCCCATACTGGCCAGACACCAAAAAAAAAAAAAAAATTAGTGGGGGAGACAGAAAACAAACAAGTGATTAAATACACAAGCTGCTTTCCTAGGGTGCTAGAGAGTGATGGGGCGGGGTGGGGCTCCCTGAGGGAAGGCAGTGCCCAGAGCCCTAGGAAGAGGGGTCATTCCAGCTGAGTTCTGAAGGAGGAGAAAGATGCCGGCCTGGGAGGATCTGGGGGCAGGGACAGCACAGCTGCGAGGCTGGAATGAGCTTTTCTCCCTGAGAAAGACCCAGGGTGGTGGGAGGGGAGTGGGGAGATAGGGCTGGCCCAGGCCCTGTGAGCTCACGGGGTCCTGATGAGCCCAGAGGACAGCCACTGGGGCATTTAAGCAGAGGAGTGCTGAGGCCAGCTCTGTCTTTATCCAAAGATCCTCCTGGCTGCTGGAGAGAATGGAGTAAGGGGAGGTGAGAGACCACAGGTGACCTGGCCTGGCCCAGGGTGGTAGTGGCCTCGGGGATGAAGGGTGGATTTAAGAAACATTGTGGCAGGTGTGCCCAGTGCCTGGCATACATGAGCACTAGTGGGTGACAGTTATTTGGGGTTATTAAAAGGGGATGTTGGACCCCTTGGGGGTGGATACTACAAAGCTGAGAAAAGAAGGACAGTCCCGGGGCCAGCCCGTGGCTCACTCGGGAGAGTGCGGTGCTGATAACACCAAGGCCACGGGTTCGGATCCCATATAGTGATGGCCGGTTAGCTCACTGGGTGAGCGTGGTGCTGACAACACCAAGTCAAGGATTAAGAGCCCCTTACCGGTCATCTTTAAAAAAAAAAAAAAAAAGAATGACAGTCCCTACGTTCTGATCCAGAACAACCCCCACTTAGCCATTGCTAAGTAAAAGAAATAACAGGCAGAGCGAGCTCCCTTTTATGGGAAGCGGAGGGGTGGAACTCATAAGCATGGTATTCGTTCTTGTTTGTATTTGCACACAGAAACTCTGAAAGTTTAGGACAATAAACTAATAAAAGTGTTTCTCCTGGGGGTTGCAGGAGGTGGGATTAGGGTAGATGGAGACAGGAGGAGCAAGGAGATGCTTTTATTTATTTATTTATTTTTATTCCTTTTTTTTTTTTTTTTTTTAAAGATGACTGGTAAGGGGATCTTAACCCTTGATTTGGTGTTGTCAGCACCACGCTCTCCCAAGTGAGCCACAGGCTGGCCCAAGGAGACGCTTTTAAAAGATTTTTAAAACTTTCTATTTTGAAATCATTTCAATCTGACGAAAGTTGTGAGAAAAGTACAGTGAACTGGAATCCTTCATCCAGATTCTTCCATATGTTATCATTTTATCACGTTTGCATCATCTCTGTCTTTGTAAACACACACACACACTATTTATTTCTGAACCATTTGGGAGTAAATTGTAGACATGACACCACTTTACTGCTAAATATTTAAGCATGAATTTCCTAAGGATAGGAACGTTGTCTGACGTAACCACGGTTCCATGCTCAAAACCTGGAAATTTCACATTGGTGCAATGATGCTGTTCTGTAATCCACAGTCATAATCCAATTTCTCCAACTGTCCCGATGATGTCCTCCATGGCACTTTGCAGGGTGGGGTGGGGGAGATCCAGGATCACATGTCGCATCTACTTGTCCTGTCTCTTCAGTCTCTTTTACTCCAGAGCAGCTCTTCAGCCTTTCTTTGTCTTCCACGACTTTGACAGTTTTTTTTTTAAAAAGATGACCGGTAAGGGGATCTCAACCCTTGGCTTGGTGTTGTCAGCACAACACTCAGCCAGTGAGCAAACCGGCCATCCCTATATAGGATCCGAACCCGTGGCCTTGGTGTTATCAGCACTGCACTCTCCCGAGTGAGCCACGGGCCGGCCCGACTTTGACAGTTTTGAAGAGTCCAGGCCAGATGTTTTATAGAATGTTCCCCAGTTTGAGTTTTCCTGATGTTTCCTCACAATTAAATTTGGGTCATGGACTTTTGGCAGAACCACAGAAGTGGCATGTGTCTTTCATAGTGCAAGGTGTCATGAGGCCCATGAGGTCAGCCTGTCTGTCCCTGATGTCAACTTCGACCACTTGATGAAGGTGGTGTCCACCAGGTCTCTCCTTGCTGCAGTTCCTCTTTCTCCCCTTTGTATTTAATCCGTATCTTGTGGGGAACTACTGGGAGACCACGTGAGATGAATATCCTGTTACTCTTCAAATGTCCACCCGTGCGTGTCAGCCTTCACTGGTTGTTTTTGCCTAGATCAAACCATGGTGGTTACCAAATGGTGATTTTCTGACTCCATCATTTCTTCTATTTTTTTCCAGTTGGCTTTCTACTGAAGAACTTTCCCTCTGTCTGGGTGGGAGCTCAGAGCTCTGGGGTGGGGAGAGATTGGGCGGGCAGCATTGGGATCTGGCCAGGCCATTAGCTCCTCCTCGTGGGATTTTCATTAAAACAAGTCCAGGAAATAAATCAGCTGTAAAGCTGATCTCTGTGCAATTGTCCAGGCAGGGAGATCTGGGGCCAAGGCCAACTCTGGGTACATCTGGGTCCTGTTAGTGACCCAGCGGCTACTCATGGGTGTCCCCTGAGCTAGGACGGGGAGTATCCTGGCAGGCAGGGATCTAGGGTATCCTTGCTCTTTGCTTTCAAATTGTCCATATCACAAATGTTATGGGAACTTATTCCTTCATTAAAAAAAAATGAAAAGATGAGATGTGAGGCTTAAGTGACATGTGATCAACACATTCTCTCCTGATGCCTTTCTGTCCCCAGTGTGATGCTGCGAAGAGCTTGGTTTACATATTTCTTGATTTAAAAAATGAACAACTGGTGGGCTGGCCCGTGGCTCACTCGGGAGAGTGCGGTGCTGATAACACCAAGGCCCCGGGTTCGGATCCCTATATAGGGATGGCCGGTTCGCTCACTGGCTGAGCGTGGTGCTGACAACACCAAGTCAAGGGTTAAGATCCCCTTACCAGTCATCTTTTAAAAAAAATAATAATAAAAAATAAAAAAATGAACAACTGGGCCGGCCCGTGGCTCACTCAGGAGAGTGCGGTGCTGATAACACCAAGGCCCCGGGTTCGGATCCCACATAGGGATGGCCGGTTCGCTCACTGGCTGAGCGTGGTGCTGACAACACCAAGTCAAGGGTTAAGATCCCCTTACCGGTCATCTTTTAAAAAAATAAATAAATAAATAAATAATGAACAACTGAGGGGCTGGCCCATGGCTCACTTGGGAGAGTGCGGTGCTGATGACACCAAGGCCACGGGTTCAGATCCCTATATAGGGATGGCCGGTTAGCTCACTTGGGAGAGCGTGGTGCTGACAACACCAAATCAGGGTTATGATCCCCTTACCGGTCATCTTAAAAAAACAAAACAAAACTGTATGTACATGCACACATGGCTCCATCTCACTCACCTCGTCCCCCAAGGGCCTTTAGGATCTGGCCCCTATCACCTCTGCCTTCTCTCGTTCCCTCCAGCCACACCAGGCTTGCTGCCACCTCAGGGCCTTTGCACTTGCGGTTCCCTTTGCCAGAAACGCTCCACCCCAGAGAGTCGCACGGCTGACTTCCCCCACCATCCTTCTCCCCTTTACATTCCAGACCCGTCCCCTGTTGTTTTCACTCCATAGGATTTGTCACCATCTGACAAACCCTACATTTCACTGGTCACAGTTTCTCTGTTGACTTTCTCCTCCATCAGATTGTCAGCCCCACATGGGTGGATATTTTGTCTCTTTGTTCCCTGTTCAATCCCTCGTGCACACACTCAGTAAAACATTACTGAATGAATGATGGACGAATACACATATGCCCATGGGAAATATCGTGGGGTCACCACCCTTTTTTTTTTTTGGCAGCTGGCCAGTACGGGGATCCAAACCCATGACCTTGGTGTTACAAGTCTGGTCACCACTCTTACAGAGCACTTCCTGTGTGTGTGTGTACACACTTTTTTTTTTTTTTTGCTGTTGGCTGGTACAGGGATCAAACCCAGGACCTCGGTGTTATCAGTACCATGCTCTAACCAACTGAACTAGCCAGCCTGGAACACTAACTATGTGCCAGGCACTGTGCTGAGCATCTCACATAGGTTAATTCATTAAACTTTCACGTCTGACCTAGGAAGGAGGAGACCTAGTCACAGAGAGATTAAGTAACTTGTCAAGAGTTACACAGTGAGTAAGTGGCAGCGAGTAAGTGGCAGAGCTGGGACTGAAACCCTGAGTTCTTTTATTACTGTCATTTAGTTCTTTCTAACTTTGAGGTGGGGGTGTAATTAAAACATCCTTCTCCACCCAGGTAGGCAGCCAAAGCCGTGGTAGCTGTGGGGGTGTGGGGGCGGACCAGGAGGACAGAGCTCAGTCCCTAGGACATTTTTGAGTGGCCCCTGCAGACGAGGGAGGCTTGTAGACTTGGAGCTCCATGAGGGCAGGACTACCCACCTGGCAAGAGTTTGTTTGGCTAGAGTTCCCTCTGATGCCCTCTCCATGTCCCTGGGCCTCAGACCCACTCTGGGTGCCCACACTTGGGTGATAAATTAGTTTCCTAGGGCTGCTGTAAAGGATTACCATGAACTGGGTGGCTTAAAGCAACAGAAGTTTATTCTCTCACAGTTCTGGAGGCCAGAAGTCCGAAATCAAGATGTTATCAGGACTGTGCTCTCTCCAAAGGCTCTAGGGGGAGAATCCTTCCTCACATCTTCTGTGTCTGTTTCTCTGTGTGGGTCCACTCTTCTTTTGACACCAGTCATTGGCTTTAGGGTCCACCCTAATCTTAAATTGATTACATCTATAAAGATCCTATTTGCAAATAAGGTCACATTCACGGGTTCCAGGGATTGGGGCTTGAACATATTTTTTCTGGGGACACAATTCAATCTACTACAGGTGGCTATAGCCAAAGGTTTGGCAAGTGTTTCTCAGAGCCTGGAATGGATCCAGGAGCTTTTTATTGTTCACCCACCCAACCCTGTGGGAGGGTAAGGAGGCTGGCCTGGAGGAGGGGACCCTTAGGGAGAGACTTCGGTAGTGAGTCAGATTTTCCCTCCTTGGCTCCTGCAAGAGAGAGGGCCTCGGGCAAAAGCTCCACCAACCCCTGATCTCAGCAGTTACAGCGTGAGTAGGCACAAGAGAACAGATGGGAGAGGTCAGCTGGGATTAGGGTCAGGGCCATGCAGGCCTGGGGAAACTACAGATTTATTCTGAGGGCACTGGAGATCCATGGGACGGTCTGAACAGGGGAGGGACCTGAGTGGATGTGTCCTTTGGAAAGATCCCTTGGGTGGCTGTGTGGGGACCAAGCCCGGCAGTAGGGAGAACAGTTGAGGAGGAGTCATCTGCCCTCATGGTGGATGAGGCTAGGGTGGGGTTTGGTGACACATGGATACAAAGGGTGGTGGGGACAAGGATGATGCCTGGTCTGGATTCTTCAGCAGGTGAGAGAAGCAAAGACTCAGTGAGGCAAAAATCAACCTGTCAGGCAAATAACAACAATAATAATAATAATAAAAAACATTTCATGACAGTTTACTACCTGTTCTGCACAAATTATCTGATTTAATCCTCACAACAGCACTAGGCAATATGGGCATAAGAGGCAGCCCTACAGTGGTTAAGAGCTCGCGTTCTGCAGCCAGACTGCCTGGGTTCACATCTCTGCTCCATTGCTTGCCTGCTGTGTGACCTAGAGTAAGTTGCTCTACCTCTCTGAGTGTCCATTTCTTTATCTGACGAACAACCTCTTCTTCCTGGGATTGTACAGATTAAGTGAGTAAATACCTATAAATTGCTTACCCTCAGGCCTGGCACAGAGTAAAGCTTCAGTAAACAGTGGCTATTATGCCCATTTTACAGATACAGAGAGTAGAGAGTTTTACCAAGGACACAGAGGATAATCCTAATGTGTCAAGCTCTTTGTGTCTCTTAACAAAGTCTTGGGGTCTGAGCTGGCCTGCAGACTCCTGGGGTCTGGCATCCTGTGTTGTCCCCTGGAACCTCCAGTGCCAAGGGTCTGGAGGAGCCAGGAGACTCTCCATTGGAGTCTTTCACGAACTTTCTCAGGGTATAAGATAGACGGCCCACAGGTTAGGGGACCCAGTGCTCCCAAACACAATTCTACTTAGCTGGTGTTATGGCCTGAAATAAAAGCCATATTGGGGCTGAAAGAGCAGCCACAAGGAGAAATGAAACCCCTGTGTCACTCATGGGAGTGCTTGGGATGGGGATCCCCCAAGGAAACCCATCTTTACCCCAGGGAAATGACCTGGGGCTGAGCAAGGGGCTTTCCAAGCCCTCAATCCTTTCCTTGCAGGTCTGAGTACCACTGACACCTCACCTAGTGACCCTGGATGAGTCCCTGCCATCTCTAGGCTTCACTTTGCAGGTTAAGAAAATGTGTTCAACCTTTGACCCAATAACAAAATAAAAAGTACATAAACACATTCCACCCAGTACTTTCAGAAAAGCAGAACGCCATCAGCAACCTTAAGCCCAGCACACGGGGACTGGGGCTTTAACTGGAATCGTTGTGTGTTCTGAGAACTTTGCAGCTGTTGTCAGTGATGATACAATCTCTAAAATATATATTGTGTATATATCATATGAACAGAGAAAGAAAAAGCCTGGCACGTGATTAGCATTTCAAACTGTTTCTTGAATGATTAAATGAATGAATGAATGAACGAGTGGTCAGTACTCAATGAATACTTGTTGACATCAAGGGAGAGAAAGAAAAGAAAAAAGGAAGGATCCAGAAGATACGTACCCACTGTTTGCAGTGATTTTCTGTAAGGGTAGGTTGAGGCGCTGGTGAGGAAGAGGGCATTTCATTTTATATAATTTTTACCTTTTCCACGTCTGTGTTATCACTTCGTCTTCCCCCGGGAGCATCTCTTAGTGAACTTGATTGCAACCAAGCCATCAGTATTTTCACAGATAAATGATATTTTCACGTGCTACCTTGAAAAAGTGCCAACATGTGCCAAAAGGTGAAAGAAGCAGCTCATAGAGCAGCCTGAAAAAATAATATGGTCCCATTTCTGCCAAATTTTACCTCCATCTCCACCCTCACAGAGAGGGAAGCACATGCCCTGAGGGTCAACAGTGTATTTGACTGGATGGCGGGGTGTGGGGGTTTTCTTTTTCATCAATCTCTGAAATTTTTATAATTGACATGTATTTTTCTTTCTAAACAAAAACATGTCCGCACACACGCATGCACACACACATATACACAGAACAACCATGTTTCAAGCGTGGCGATGTCCTGGGATGTACGGAGCTCAGGGCTCAGCAGTCACAGCCACTCTATCACTCACAAAGACTGTGGGGTGATGTCTGGGTGCCATTCGGTGGCCACCCTGGGCACTGCCAGTGGACTGAATTTGTCCTTGGCCTCTGTGTCTATGGGCAGACCATTCTCCGACCCAGGTGGGCCCATTAGTCACTGAGACCATGAATATTCACCTTGTGGGGCTGTTTACTGGCTGTGAGTCAGTCATTCCAGGGAATGAGGTGGGTAGGGTGACAACTCATTTGAGAGAGGCAGGGACTGAGCTCAGAAAGAACAAAGGACTTTTCCAAAGATGGGCCGGCCCGGTGGTGCACTGCTACAGTGCGCCGCTTGGGAGCGTGGTGGCGCTCCCGCCGAGGGTTCGGATCCCACATACAGACCGGTTCCCGCTCACTGGCTGAGCGAGGTGCAGACACGACACCGAGGGTTGCGATCCCGTTGCCGGTCCCGGTCCGGTGCGGGTGCGACACTGAGGGTTGCGGTCCGTTGCCGGACATAAAAAAAAAAAAAAAAGACAAAGACACACAGCCATTAGGTGAGTGCTGGCACCAGGATTTTTAAAAATGACTTTACTGAGGGCCGGCCCGTGGCTCACTTGGGAGAGTGTGGTGCTGACAACACCAAGTCAAGGGTTAAGATCCCCTTACCAGTCATCTTTAAAAAAAAAAAAAAAGGCTTTACTGAGATATAACTCACCTACCATACAATTCATTCATTTAAAAGGTATTATTCAGTGGGTTTTAGTATATTCACAAAGTTGTGCAACCATCACTGGTATCTAATTCTAGAACATTTCATCACCCATTAGCAGTCACTCCCCATTTCCTCCTCTTCTCAGCCCCTGGCAACCACTAATCTGCTTTCTGTCTCTAGAGATTTGCCTGTTCCACACATTTCATATAAATGGAGTCATATAGCATATGGCCTTTTGTGTCTGGCTTCTTTCGCTCAGCATAATGTTTTCAAGGTTCGTCCATGTTGTAGCGTGTATCAAAATTTCATTTTTTTTATGGCTGGATAATATTCCACTGTGTGGATAGACCACGTTCTATTTATCCATTCATCGGTTGATGGACGTTTGGGTTGTTTCTATGTTTTGGCTCTTATGAAGAATGCTGGCTGGCCGGTTAGCTCAGCTGGTTAGAGCGTGGTGCTGATAACACCAAGGTCAAGGGTTCAGATCCCCGTACTGGCCAGTTACCAAAAAAAAAAAAAAAAAAAAAAAAAAAAATGCTGCTAGGAGCATTCCTGTACAGGTTTCTGTGTGGACTACAAGCAATGTATGAAAGAGTTCAAGTTGTTCTACTTCCTTGTCAGCACTTGTTATTGTAAGTTTTATTTTCTACTTTAGTCATTTTAGTAGGTAAGGGTGTGTGTGCTTGTGCGTAACAGCTTTCTCAAGATGTAATGGACATACAATTAACTGCCATATATAAAGTATAAAAGTTGGTAAGTTTTTATTTCTCTTGGTACATAAAGAAGTGGCATTTCTGGGTCATGTGGTAATTCTGGTTAGGCATCAGGATTTGAACCCCGAGCCTGCTGGTAAGGCCCACTGCCTTGGGAAAGAGAGGCTGGGGTTCCCTGTTGGGGCTCAGCCCTGACTCCCATCCGGGTCTCTTCTCTGGGCAGAGGGCAGGTCTGCAGAAGGTCTGAGGCTCTAGCTCTGAGCTCCCGTGACTGTAGCTCTGTCCTCCCTGCATTCAGCACATGTTCCCTGAGCCCTTTGGATATGGTTTGAATGTTTGTCCCCTCCAGAGCTCATGTTGAATCTTAATCCCTAATATGGCATTTGAAAGGTGGAGCCTTTAAGAAGTAACTGGATCATGAGGGCTGTGCTCTCATGGATGGATTAATGGGTTAATGGACTAATAGGTTTTCCTGGGAGTAGACTGGTGGCTTCATACAGAGAAGAAGAGAGTATGTCAGCACAATCAGACCTCTAGCCATGTGATACGTTGGCCACCTCAGGACTCTGCAGAGAGTCTCACCAGGAAGAAGAGCTTCACCAGATGTGCCTCCTGGACCGTGGACTTCCCAGTCTCCAAAATTGTAAGAAAATAACTTATTTTCCTTATGAATTACCCAGTTTCAGGTATTGTGTTATAAGTGACAGAAAACTGACTGACACCTAGTATGGCCCAGGCTGTTCCAGGCATGAGTGATGCAGCTGTGAGCAGATACGTCCCTGTTCTCAGGAAGCTGATGGTTCACCCTGGCTTGAGAAGGACACAGTCTGCCAGGGATCTTGGCCGAAGCGAAGCTGCTGGTTCTGGAGTACAGGAATGAAAGTTATCACAACAGCCCTCAGGGGAAGCATAGCGCTGTGGCTCTCACACCCCCATTTTACAGATGAGGAGACCCGAGTCCCAGAAGGAGGAGGGATTTGCCAAAGGTCACCCCTCACCCCTGGTGATCGTGGTTGAGCAGGGATTTGAGCCTGTCTCTCTGGGAGGGGAGTGACGTTGCCTGGGAAGAGTTCAGGGTGCCGTGGCAGAGCCGCAGGGAGGCACTGGCTTAGTCAGGGGTGTGGGTACATTAGGGGAGCCTTCCCAGAAGTGGAAGGAGTACGAGTTAGCCAGGCAAAGAGAACTTGAGTAGACGGAGGACCTTACAAGCTGAGAGAACAGCAAGTGCAAAAACCCTGAGGTGGGGACGTCCTTGGTGTGTTTAAGAAATGGCGGGAGGTCAGTGTGGCTGGAGGGGAGGGAGGTGGGAGATGGAGTGGGAGAGGTGGGAGATGGGGTGGGAGAGGTGGGCAGTGGGCCACAGCCAAGGACCAGGTGATTGGATTTTCTCTTTCTTTTTTTGTGGCTGGCTGGTGCAGGGATCGGAGCCCTTGACCCTGGTGTTATCAGCACCAGGCTCTACTGAGTTAACTGGCCAGTCCAGGTGATTAGATTTTATTCTAGGCTATGGGAAGCCACTAGGGGATTTTATGCCAAGGGGTGACAAGGTCTGACTTCTCTCTGGCTGCCTGTGGGAAATAGACTGAGGGGACCAAAAGGAAGTGGGAGACAAGACAGGAGGCACCTGCGGCCCATGCCTTCCACGCCGAGTCAGCAAGAGGAAGAACGGGTGGGAGATATCTCTGCGGATGGCTGGTGGGTTGGGGAGTGATTGGCTGAGGTCACCAGGCCGAGGGAACCTTCCAGCTCTTGGCTGTGGGTTTGAGCATGAAAGCGTGGAGGCAGGCAGTGGTGCCAATTGACAAAACTGGGCCCTTGGGAGAGGAGACAGGGAGGAAAATGGTGAAAGACATTTCTTTATAATTGTCTTCTCACTGGCCCCTGATGGACTCCCCTAGCTGTCTCTCCCGGGCCCACCACACACAGCCACTCCTCCATGTTCAGCTCTGGCCTCCGATGCCTCCCACTAGCACCTGAATGGACAGAGCCCTGGGCTCTGCATAACTCCCCCGCCACCTCCTCCCCGGCCCCACCGCCCTTCTCCTGTCGTCTCCTCCTCAGCGAGCCCCTCCTCCCCCCAGAGTATGCGCTCTGAGAGGCAGGAACAGTACTGGTACAGTGCCTTGCACATAGTAGGCATGCAACAAATATTTGTTGAATTAATAAAGAGGTTGCAGATGATCTTGGTAAAGAATATGGTACTAGGGAGCCACAGATGAGCTTGGAGGAAAGGTGGGCTAAGTTCTCCCACTCTCTCCTTTTTCTTTTTTTTGTGCGGCTGGCTGGACTCTCTCCCTCTTCACCCCGGCATGTGGAAGGGCACAGGTCTGTCTGGGATCTTGGCCACGGTGGGGTCCAGGAATGGAGGTGATCATAACAACCCTTGCGAGAAGCATAGCACTGTGGCTCTCACAGCCCCATTTTATAGAGGAGATTTGAGTTCTGGAGGGAGGAGGGATTTGCCCAAGGTCCCCCCCAGGTGATAATGGCTGAGCAGGGATTGAAACCCAGACCCATCCAACCGCATAGGTCCTTATCTAACCTTTTGTCCTAAGAAAGGCTTTTTAGAAAAATAAAATAGAAGCACAGGGGCGCAAGGGGCAGGAAGGAATTCCTCTAGGTAGAGGCCCTTCTGGAATACTTTTAAGCATAAATACAGATGTGTGTTAGCATCTGCGTCTGGTGGCCTCTGTGGAGGAGACCTGAGGTTTGGGTTCAGGGAAGGAGGGAGACTGATTTGTCACATTTTTTTTTCGTGGACTGTCTGAATTGTTTTTTAATCTTCAATGAAATGTAACAATTGTATAGAGAGATACACATATCAGAAGTGTTCATCTCGATGCTTTTTTCAAAGTGAACCCACTTGTGTGACTGGCACCCAGATCAAGAAACTGAGCAGTCCAGTCCCACAGAAGCCAGATTCTTCTACTCAGCACATCTGTGAGATCCATCGCATTATTGAGTGTAAAAAAATTTGTTCCTGACCGGCCAGTTAGCTCAGTTGGTTACAGCACAGTGCTATAACACCAAGGTCAAGGTTCAGATCCTGGTACCCGCCAGGTGCCAAAAAGAAAGAAAAACATTTCTATTCCTTTTTAGTGCTGAGTAGTATTCCACCATATGCATGTACCGTAGTTTGTTTATTCATTCAGCAACTGATGGACACTTGGGTTGTTTTCAGTTATTTGCAATCGTGAATAAAGCCACTCTAATCATTCACGTGGAGATTTTTGTGTGAACATAAATTTTCACTTCTTCTGGGTAAATATATAAGAATGGGATTATTGGGTTGTATATTAAATATGTGTTTAACTTGATAAGAAACTGCCAAACTGTTTTCCAGAGGGTTCTGCAAGCACTTGGTATCATCAGCTTTTATTTTAGTCACCCTAATAGATGAGTAGTTTGTGTGTGTAGATCACACATACATGTAGGTCAGTGTATGTGTGTGTGTGTAACAGCTTTCTCGAGATGTAATGGACATACAATAAACTGCCATATATTAAGTACAAAATTTGCTAAGTTTTGACACATGTAAGCACCTGTAAAACTATCACCACAATTATGATAGTGACATAACATCTATCATCCCTAAAAGTTTTCTTATGCCCCTTCTTTATAACTCCCCCCCCCACTCATCAGTGTGCATTTTCTAGAAATTATACAAATGGAATCACACGGTTTGTTCTCTTTCAGTTTGGCTTCTTTCAGCATAATTATTTTGAGATTCACCCACATTGCACTGTCTATCAATAGTTCATTCCTTTTTTTTTTTTAAAAGATGACCGGTAAGGGGATCTCAACCCTTGGCTTGGTGTTGTCAGCACCACGCTCACCCAGTGAGCAAACCGACTGTCCCTATATGGGATCCGAACCCGTGGCCTTGGTGTTATCAGCACCGCACTCTACCAAGTGAGCCACGGGCCGGCCCGAGTTCATTCCTTTTTTGTTGCTGAGTGAGTGGTATTCCGCTACATGGATGTACCACTGTATGGATATACCACTCACCTTTGGATGGACATTTTAATAGTTTCCAGTTTGGGGCCATTACAAATAAAACAGCTATAAAGTTTGATGAACAAGTCTTTGTGTCGGCATATGTTTTTATTTCTCTTAGGTAAATACAGAGGAGAGCAATGGCTGGATTGTATAAGTGCGTGCTTAAGTTTATAAGAAACTTAAATTGTTTTCCAAAGTGGCTGCACCGTTTTGCATCCCAACCAGCAGGACATGAGCTGCAGTTGCTCTGCATTCTCGTCAACACTTGGTGTGGCCAATCTCTTAAACTGCAGCCATCCTATTGGGTGTGTAATGGCATCTCATTATGGTTTTAATTTGTATTTCCCTAATGACTAATGATGTTGAGCATCTTTCCATGCATTTATTTACAATCTGTATCTCTGAGTGAAGATAAACAATATTCACATCGTTTGTCCATTTTTTTTTTTTAAAGATGACCGGTAAGGGGATCTTAACCCTTGACTTGGTGTTGTCAGCACCACGCTCTCCCAAGTGAGCTAACTGGCCATCCCTATATAGGATCCAAACCCGTGGCCTTGGTGTTAGCAGCACTACATTCTCTCATTTGAGCCAAGGGCTGGTCTTTTTGCCCATTTTTTAATCGACTTATTATTGAGGTTTTTTTTTTTTTTTTTTTTTGAAAGATGACCAGTAAGGGGATCTTAACCCTTGGCTTGGTGTTGTCAGCACCACGCTCAGCCAGTGAGCGAACCAGCCATCCCTATGTGGGATTCGAACCCGGGGCCTTGGTGTTATCAGCACCGCACTCTCCCAAGTGAGCCACAGGCCGGCCCTGACTTATTATTGAGTTTTGAGAGTTCTTTATATATTCTGGATACAAGGTTTTTAACCAGATATGTGTTTTGCAGATAGTTTTTTTCTCTAATCCGTGGGGATTTCTTTTCTGATCATATCCTCTGTCTGATTTTCTATTGGGCCATTCGGTGGTCTTATTGATGTTTAGGAGGCTTTGCAATCCTTCTAATCAATTTCGGGCCACAGACCCTGCCTGCCTTAGTTTAGGTGATTGAGTTAGGGGCGTGGAAAAAGAAACACTGTCTAATTAAGGGGCAAATTCTACTTCTGTCCTTTACTGCTGCTGCACAGCCTGTTTCCTCAAAGTACCCTCCTCTTAGGCTTCAGAGAGTTTTCACATGTAACATGCTGTTAACACCAGCTGGCCATTTTATTGCTATCATTTTCATCACTGTAGTTGTCTAAATGTGGTTTGGACTGCACGAGTCTGGGTGCAAATTCCAGCTCTGCCGTTCCCTGGCCACGTGACCTTGGGCGAGGGACTTCCCCAGTTTCCCCACCTTCAGGGAAAGGCCTCTCTGAGCCTCAGTTTCCTCAGCTGGAAAAAGGGAATTATACAGATTCCTGGAGTGGCAGAGTGGTTGAAAGGAATGGAAAGAAGGAATGCATGAAAGGTACCTACAGTAAATGATTGAGAAACAGTAGCTAGTATGCTCGTGCCTCAGGCCCTTTGCGCATGCTGTTTCTGCACCACGGAACACACGTTCTTTAGTTGTCCACATGGCTCCAACCTTCAGAGTAACCTTTTCTGACCATCCTATGAACCATTTCATGTCCTCCCTACCCGGCTGGTGCCTCCCGCCACCTTCACTCCCCAACCCCCTCCCCTGCTTTATTTTCCCCACAGCACTCACTATCACCTGACACTTTATTTTAGGTGTTTATTTGCCAATGTCTGGCTCCCCCACTGAAATGTCTGCCATGGGAGCGCAGGGAGTTTTGTGTTCTATTCACTGCAAAATCTGCATCCCTAGAACAGTGCCTGGCACGTAGTAGGTGCTTCACAGTGAAGCCTGAACAGAGATCAGAAGCATTATAATGATGCCACCCGGTCCTGTGTGACCTTTTCTCAACCCCCGAGCCGCCTCCTCTCTCCTGTAAGAGAAGCCTTTCCCACCTCGGGCTTGCTAGGAGGGTCCCACGGTACGCACTTTCAGGAGGGCCCAGTCAAGGCTGGGCGCGTTTTCTGCCGCTGGTTTTCGATGGCTGCTTGAGGACGTGGATGCGTGTGGCCCGCGGAGGGGACCCTGCGTGCGCGGACGCCCCCCCTGCCGCCGCCCCGGCGAGAGGAGCTCAGCACACGGCCGCCTTCGCGGGGCCCGCAGACAGCGCGTCGCCAGCCTAACCCTGCGTGGAAAATCCGGAGGTGGAGGGAGAGGCGCCTTCACAGGGGGCGGCGCGGCTGCGGGGGCCCGGCCGGAAACGTGAGCCGGCTGGGGGCGCCGCCGCCCCCGCGCATTCCCCGGCCCTCCCGGGACGCCGCCGCGGACGCCGCCGCTGCTCCGCCACATGCGCCCGCCGCTCCCGGGGCGGGTGGGGATGAAGCGAGTTCAGATGGGCACGCGGGAAGCCTGGGCCGGGCTGGGCAGCTGTGGATGTTACTGACTCGGCCGCAGGTTGAGGCTGAGAAATTCAGGAGACGGGGCCCATTCGGATTTCAGGGCTGTTCTCCAGGGCCTGGGGTGAGGTCCGAGCCACCCCTGAAAATGGAGGCCATCAGATCGGAGTTATGGGCCAGGACCTGAAGTGGGGCACGGCTGAGTGCCCAGCCCCGGCGCTGCCACGGTGAGGCTCGAGCCACCCCAGGCGCCTCTCTGAACCTCAGTCTTCTCATCTGTCAAATGGGGATGGGCCAGGCACTGTGCCAGGCGCTGAGGAAAGAACAGAGAGCAGGACCCGCCAGCCGCTCGACTCCCCGGGCCTCTCCATTCCAGTGGGGATTCCAGAGGGAATTCCAGAGGGATTCTGTTGAGGGAGGAAAATAGCATGTAACTAGCACCCTGGGCCCGTGGTTGGAAGGAGGAGGGAGGAATGGGAGGATGATTGGAGGAAAGAAGGCAGGTGATCCCCAGGATGAGAGACTTGGGGAGGGGACAGGCCCCCACAGGCCCAGTTTCAAAGAAGGCAGAAAGTAGTAGAGTTCAAGGCAGCCACGCGGTGGAGTTCATGTTTGCCCTTCCCTCTACCTGGAACACCATTCCTTATGCAGCTGTTTCCCTCACTTCCGCCAGGCCTCTACCCAGAGGCCCCCTTCTTAGGCAGGACTTCTCAGACCACTTGTCTAAACACCCCCTGCCCCTGGCCTTTCTCTTTGCCCCTGGCCCTGGCATTTCTCTTTACGATATTATATACCTTGTGTCTGCTTGTTTCCCGTCTGCCTCCTCCACCTGCCTGTGAACTCAGTGAGGGCGGGGACCTTGTTCATAGCTAAAGTCCTGCTCCCAACCCGGCACACAGTAGGCGCTCAATAAATGATCAAGGAATGAAGGGATGAATGGACAAAGCCAGGCAGTGGAGAACAAAGAAAGCTTCCCCTTTCTTTCTGGTGACTTGGTTTCTGGCTAGTAGGGGACAGGTTTCCTGAGCTACAGACAAGCAGACAGAGAAGGTCAGGTGAATAGAGGGACAGGGGACAGAGGACTCCAGGGCCCACCAGCTGTTCTCGCCTCCTGGGGCCCCACAGAGGGAAGCTCATTTTCAACTTTGTGCAGAGCCCCCAGCAGGGAAGGGGGCCTGGGAGTGGGAGCCTGCTCTGCCTGCCGCTGCCACTGGTGAGAATTCTCACACATTGTAAACCAGCTCCGGCTCCCTTCTGACGGGGCAGCCGGCAGGATCCGCCCTACACCAGCCAGGAGGTTCCCAGGTCCCCAGGCTGGATGGTGTATGTGGTAGGGCCTCCTAGACCCTGGGATCCTCTTTCTGGAGGCAGGCACAGGCACTGGGTTCCCACAGACAGGGTAGTCTAGAGCTCAAGGGTGAGCCAGCTGCCTGGGTTCCGGTTTTGGCTCAGCCATTTAGAGCTGTGCGACCCTGGGCAAGCTATCCCACCTCACTGTGGTCCTCACTGTCAAAGGTATAATAACAGTAAAAGTGTGTAAGAATGTAGCACTTGGGCCTAGAGCAGGGGCTCTTATCTGCTTTTGTGCCATGGACCCCTTTTCTGTTTATAGATTTAGATTTAAACTTGTAAGTGAGAGTTTATAGGATTAAAGGAAAACCAATTATATTGAGCTAGAGTTACTGAGTAGCCTAATGGTGACAACTGTGCTCCTTTAACACACTTGCTAACAAGGTCTAGCAGGGGGTCTGATAACCACGGTAATTTTGAAGTTGGGAAGAGGATAAACGCTCTTTCTGCAACACTGTAGAGAGACATGAAAGTGGCTGGGATCTGAGTGACAAAGCCACAGTCCAGTGACTGCCGCCGTGGTTCGTTTTCCACATCTGCGTGTAAGAAAAGGAAATGCCAAATTCCAGTTGGAGGTTAGTGAAATGTAAGATGTACTTTCCCTAGTCCAAGTTCATAGATCTCTGAAGTCCACCCTAGGCCCCTGGAGGTGATGGCGAGTGACAGGGTCTCTCTGGAATGGTCCCGGTTTCCAGGAGGGGAGGCGAGTCAGATGGAGATTCCCTCAGGGGTTTAGGGAGAGCACTGGATACAGAGTCCAGGGGGACTGGGTTTGAATGTGACCCTGCCCGCACTCCCTAGGCGACCTTAGGCGGTGGCTACTGGTCTCCTGGCCTTCTGTTTTTGGCCTCTAGGACGGGACGAGGAGGAGGCAGGAAGGCCTGTGTGGTGTGTTGTTGGCACAGGGGTCTGGGCCCCTGATAGCAGCACCCAGGTTTGGGAGATGCAGGGGCCAGAACAGGGCAAGCAGCAGGGAGAGAGGGGGAGTGGCTGTCCTGTGCCCAGGATGAGGAGGCCCCTTCCCCAACTGGTGGCCTATCTGAGTCCCAGGCCTGTGTGTAAGTCACCATTTTGTGTTTGTATCATCTGGGTGAGCTTGTGTGTATTTGTGTGTTGGGGCAGAGATGTGTGTGTGTGTGCAGGTGTGAATGTGGGAGGTACCTGTGGGGAAGGCAGCGAGTGTGCGTGTGTGAGGGTTTGATGTGTTTACTGGTGTGTGTCTGAGTTGGGTCTCTGGAGGTATGTCTGTGTTCAAGTTGAAGGTCTCTGGTGTTATTCAGTCTGGTGACAATGTGAGAATATAGGTGTATTTTGGGGCCCATGGGGGGGTGGGCGGATGTGCGTGTTTGCGTGTGTGCATGTGCACGCGTGTGTGCACAGGCACCAGGGCCGGTGGGGGTGTCTGGTGTGTGTCTGTGTGTGCGTGTGTGGCCCTGTCACCGCCGGCTCCAGGCCCGGCCACATAAACTTCACACCCCTGCGGGCGGGCCCGGGCGGCCCCGCAGCGGCCGCGGCGGGCAATGGGAAGCAGATGGGCCGGGATGGAGGCCATATGGAGCCGGGGGCGGGCGCATTCCTCCCTCCCAGAGCCGCAGGAAGCCCCCTGCCTGCCGGCCCCCCGTCAGGGTGGGAGCTGGAACTGACACAGTAACAAATGTCTCGCAGCCAGCGTGGAGCCGCCGGGAAGGCAGCCCCTGCCCCACCCGGGAGTGTGTGTGTGTTGGGGGCAGGGGGGCGTCCAGGAGATGCCGGCTGGGTGGGACGCTGCCCTGAGAAGCCACAGCTGACCCAGGGTTCTGCAACCTTGGGCAGCGCCCAGCCCACTCTGGGCCTCAGTTTCCCCGCAGGGTCACAACAGGATGGCTGTTTCAGGTGGAACACTGGGAAGTTGGGGCCCACCTTGTTTCCAGACCCAGGGTAGGACCAATCTCCAGAAAGCCTGGCAGCTGGCAACGGGATCAATAGCAGCTGTGGCGGCTAACCTCGATTGCCTGCAGGGCACAGGAGGCGGGCTCTGGAAACAGACTGGCCTGGGTTCTAGTCCCTGCTCTGCCACTTCCTGACTGTGTGATGTTGGGTAAGTCACTTCTCTGCCTCAGTTTCTTCTGGTAAAATGGAGGTAATAAGAACAGCACCTCGGGCCGGCCCATGGCTCACTCGGGAGAGTGCGGTGCTGATAAGACCAAGGCCACGGGTTCGGATCCCACATAGGGATGGCCGGTTCGCTCACTGGGCGAGCGTGGTGCTGACAACACCAAGTCAAGGGTTAAGATCCCCTTACCGGTCATCTTTTTAAAAAAAAAAAAAAAAAGAACAGCACCTTCCTGCCTGCAGGAGGTGGTTAAGCGAGTTCATCTGCGGAAGATGCTCACTGGTGGCCATCTGGCTGTAGAGCCAGGTTTGAGGCCCCAGAGTTGAGGCACGTCTGCTCAATAGGTGTCAGCTACCAGCGTTAGCTCCTAGGAGCCTCTCAACAACCCAACCGGTAGGTAGCTCATGAGCTTACTTGGCAGATGACACCGAGAGAGGCCAGGCACTCACCCTCGCTGGCTTCATACAGGATTAAGGGACAGAGCTTGGTTCCAACTGAGGCCTCCTGACCCTAGAGCCCACTCTCCTCGACACCTCTTGGGGGCACAGCTGGAGCACCCAGCCCACAGCCTTGCACCTGCCCTGTTTGGGGTGAGCTGTTGGGCTGTTTCTTGTCACATCTGGATGAAACTAGAGGCTGAGGCTTTGTCTTGGGTCCATGTTATGCTGAGACAAGGTCCCAGAGGTCACCTGGAAGATGGCCTGGCCAGGGATCCAGCTCCCCGCACCCTTTCCTTGGCCCTATCAGTGGGAGCTGGACCTGCCTTCCAGGTTCTGGGTGGACTCAGGCAGCTCCAGATCCAGACCCTGGCTCTGCTGTCCCTGCTGTGTGGGCCTGGGCATGTGCCTGGAGCTCTTTTCCCAGGGGCTCAGAGGGACAGGTTCAGCAAGGCCTCGGGATGAGGAAATGGAGGCAACTGTCCTTCCCACAGCAAGTGTCTTATAAACCATCCCTGCGGTTTCCCTGCTCTTGGAGGTTGGGATCAGACAAGGGCAGGGGCAGAGGCCGGCTCTGGGTGGCCTTGGCCTAGTCTGTTCACCTCCTCCAAGACCCCCTTTCCTGTTTCCCAAAAGAACATTGCTGGGCAAGGTTGTCAGGAGGCTTAACAGGATCATGTAAATAAAGTGTTTGGCGCATGCTAGGTGCTCAACAAATGCTGTCAGCCCTCCTTCCTATTCTTGTCCCTTGTGGGTGCCTGCAGGGGACGTCTCTCGTTGGCTCCCACCCAGCATACCCCCACACTTCTCTAGGTCTCTGTCCAAGGGTTTTGGGTGGGGCCCACTCCATCTTGGGGGGGGGCATGTGACTCAGGACTGACCAATCAGAGAGAGCACTGCATCCTCTCAGCCAATGAGAGCCAGGCCTGGGATTTTAGCTGGACCAATGAGGAATGAGGCACTTTCTTTCTATTGGGGTTGCTAAGCGGGCTGCTGGAAACCTGGACTGTGGGGTTCATCTTGCCTGGATGAGGGGGAGCCTGACTGAGTGGAGCCAGCAAAGATGGAGAGAGAGAGAATCCTGATGAAGAAATGTGAATACCTAGATGCAGCCATCCCTGCTACTGTTATTGATTCCAGCTTTGTGGGTGAGAAATTGAGGCCAAATCCAAGGTCACAGAGCCAGGAAGGGGCAGAACTGGGATTTGAACCCAGGCCGACTGGCGCCAGTGGCTGTGCCCTTAACCTCTAGACACTACAGAGCCCTTTGGTGTAAATCCCTCCCTCTAGCCTGGAATCCTCCTCTCCCAGCCTAGTTTTTGAGCTCAGCTATTTCTGAGCTTCCCAAGGGAGAAGGTTTCCTGCCTCTGGCAGAAAAATCAGGAGAGAAAATGAGAGCTCTGTGGTCTGGCTCTGAACTGTTTGGGCAATGTTGGGACAGATGAGAATTCTTTCCTTTTTCCTCTTTCTCTTTCTCTCTCTCTCTCTCTCTCTCTCTATACATATATATATGTATATATATATATTTTTATATGTGTGTATATTTATATATATATTTGTATGTACATGTATATTTTTTGCTGTCTGGTATAAGGATCCAACCCTGGACCTTGGTATTATCAGCACCACGCTTTAAATTAGCTTTCTTTTTCTTCCTTCCTTCCTTTCTTTTTCTCTCTCTTCTTTCTTTCCTTTTCTTTCTCTTTCTTTCTTCCTTCTCCCCTTTCTTTCCTTCCTCCCTCCCTTCCTTCCTCCTCTTCCCTTCTCCCTCCCTCCTTCCTTCCTCCTACACCCCTGCACTTCCTGTCTGAAATAAAACAGAGCTTACCCCAGTCCGCCTCACACCCTGCATCCTGCTGTTACCCTGCCCAGGTGCCCTGCATCTCAGCCCCCCATTCCAGGCTTAGTTGGCTGTGCTGGGCCCCAGTAGAACAATCACCAGTGACACCTATTAAAATGCAGATCCCAGGGCCCTGCACTGACAGATGCACTCAGAGCTAGTGGAGATGAACACCCAGTGGAAATTTGGATGCAGGTGGTCCTTGGAACACTGCGTGAGGGTGTCTAGGGTCTTGTAGGGCCTCAACTAAGGTTAAAAGTTGTGTCCAAGTGGAGGGGGTTGGGGGACCTGAGCCCCTCTAAGCTGGAAGGGACTGAGGATGGAAGCCCTGAAGGAAGGGACCTCTCAGTCACTTAGACATTTAGATTCAAGTCACTGGGCAGGTGCCATAACTTCTCTGAAGCTCGGTTTACTCATCTGAAAAGTGGAGCTTAAAAAGAAAAATGCCCTACGGGCGTTGAGCTCCTAGCATCTACCAGGCTCTGTGCTCAACACTTTGCTTGGAGAAATGTATTGAATCCTCACAACCCCACAAGGTGGGTGCTGTTATTATTGTTAATTTTTCAGAGGATAAAACTGAGAGAAAAAAAGAAGATAAAACTGAGGCTCAGAGTGATCAAGGTACTTGCCTAGGTCACACAGCTGGTAGGTGGCAGAGCTGGGACTTGAACTCAGGCACCAGGCTCCAGACCCTGTGTTCTTCTTACCAGTACTGTAAAGTTTTAGCTTTGTTTTATTCATTGCTGCGTCCTCAGTGCCTGGCCTGTGGTAGGTCTTAATAAAGATTGGTGGAATGAATGAATGAATGGATGAAAGAAATGACTGTGCATTGAAGGGGGCTGACTCAATTAGTAGGTGTTACATAATTGCTCATTTCCCCTAAATATGGGAGATGTTAAAGCCGATGCTAATGCTCATGGTGGAGCCTTGGCCTTCTCTCCCAGCTCTGTGTAACGGGAGTAGTAATGGTCCTACACTTAGTGTCGTTATGAGCATTAAGTGAGAGAAACATGGGACAACACCTGGCACCACAGGTTGTGCGCCATAAGTGTTAGCTGGTTTGATCAACCTCCTGGTCTCTTCTTCACTCTGGTTTCCTGGCATGATCCTGTCTCCCTCACAGGACAAACAGGGTCACCCGTGGTGCCAAGTATACAGAGTAGGCTCAGGGGAGAAGGATGGATGCAAGAGCACTTGATGTGTGCTGGGCTCTTTTAAAACACGTGTCATCTGATCTACTTCTTCCAACAATCAACAAGGAAGGGGCCCAGTGCCTGGCCCAGCAGACCCTCCACAAATGTTTGTTGAATGACTGAATGAAACACAGTGCTGGCTGCGTTGACGGGGTGCATCTGGGAGAAGCCCCGCCCACCGCCCACCGTCTGCCAGCTCAGAGCCAAGCCTGGGTTTCCACATCTACTGGCCCTGCCAGGAGGTGAAGGGGCCTTGGGGGAGGTAGTTCCCGGCTGTGGAGCCCGGACTCACGGAGACGCTGCCAGGGGAGGAATTTCCTTTATGAAATTAAGCCCAGGCTGAGTAATTCCTCACTGGGTCCTGCTCCAGCGGTGGCTGTGGTGGGCAGGTGTGGGGCTGGGGGACTCAGCAGTTGTTAACTGAGTCTGGAGCTCTGCCAGCTGCAGCACTTGGGCTCCAGGACGAGGGGCAGTGTTCCAGAGGTGCCTCCATCAGCTTGGATGAGTCACATCGCCTCTCTGAGCCTCAGTTTCTTCATTGGCAGCTGCCCCAGCTTTGTGGGGCTGTTCTGGGATTTAAAGGGGTCATGTGTGCAAAGCTGGGGCAGGTTTTGTTGTTGTGCAGAGGGCAGGAGCTGCCTGAAAGGTGCAGACAGGCCTGGAGGGCCTTGGGTGAGTCACTTCCCTTGGCAAGCCTTGGCTTCCCCCAGCGGGCAGTTGTGAACCTGAGATAGGACAAAGAATGTTCTCGGAAGCAGGAACTTTTGAACCATAAGTGAGAAGACAACAATAACTGTAACAATAATGCCTATATAAAAGGGTTTTCAGTCACTCGTTCGTTTATTCCTTCAGCTAATGCTTTTTAGTTTCATTCATTCATATAGCAGACTTTACTGAACATTTATTTCACGCCAGAGTATGATTGCCAGATTTAGCAAAAACAAAAACAACAACATCAACAATGAAAAACACCAGAATGCCCTAATAATGCCTATATAAAAGGGTTTTCAGTCACTCATTCGTTTATTCCTTCAGCTAATGCTTTTTAGTTTCACTCATTCATATAGCAGACTTTACTGAACATTTATTTCACGCCAGAGTACGATTGCCAGATTTAGCAAAAACAAAAACAACAACATCAACAATGAAAAACACCAGAATGCCCAGTAAAATTTTCATTTCAGACAAGTAACAAATTCCTTTCTAGTATAAGTGTGTCCCATGCCGTATCTGTGAGTGTAAGCACACCCGTGCGACCCTATGGCAGCACTGTGTGATGTGTGTTGCTCGCGCTGCCCCATCTTCTCACACAGCCCCGTGAGGCGAGAATGATGGCCCAGGAGGGAACAGGGTCTCACAGATGTGGGTCCACCTGCCCAGGATCACTCAGGCAGGTGCCCTGACTGAGGGCCGGGGCTCAAGTGCCAGGTGACATGGGTGCTCTGTCACCTCTGCTCACTTCCTGGATGGCAATTTCGGGAACACAGGGCCATCCTGGCAGCCACCTGGCACTTTCCCCGTGCCCTCACCCTCACCTGTCGGGGAAAGTCCCTATGGGTCACCCAGGGCTGGAGGCTGGGCTGGAGGCCCAGGCAGGATGCGGTCTGGGGAGGTGGGCGGATGGAGCAGCATCAAGAGGAAGGGAGATGGGTGGGCCGGTGGTCTTGGCCATGTGGCTTCCTGCCTGCCCCATAGCCCCTCATCAACATGCAGGGCTCGCTGACACCCCAGGGTGAGGCCTGGATGGAGAGGGGGGCCCTGGAGTCTCTCCTCTCCCCACCTGTGTGCCCTTGGGGACATTTTGGCCCCTCTCTGGGCCTGAACCCCCTCCTCTCTACAAAGAAGTGTTCATTCATTCACTTACTCATACATTCACTCAATTTATTTGTGCTTTATTTCTACATTATTTCTTGAGCACCTAGTATTTGCCAGGTACTGTTCTAGGCATGGGGCACAGGGGATACACCAGAGACAAGACAGGCTAAAAGTCTTGCTCCCATGGAGCTGATGGCCTAATGGGGGAGAAAGATAATAGACATACAAGGAAGGTAATTTGGGGTGGGAAAAGTACTAACATGGAAATAAAGCCAGGGGAGGTGACATAGTATGACTACATGGGGGCCCCTTGAGACAGGGCAGTCCAGGAGGGCCTCCCTGAGGAGGTGATGTTTGAGCAGAGACCCAAATGGTGGGAAGAAGCTGATCCTGAAGAGATGTGGGGAAAGTGTTCCTGGCAACGTGAACAGCAAGTGCAAAGGCCCTGGGATAGAGCCAGCTGGTGCCTGGGCAAGAAGGTGTTGTTAGAAGGTAGTGACAAGGGGCAGCCTGCTGGAGCTGAGGGGACAGAGGTGGGTAGGGGTGCATCATGTGGGGCTGCATGGGTCACAGTTAGAGGTCCACTATGCTCCTCGCTCCCTCTCTTCCCATTCTGCGTCACCTCCTCCTCTGAGCCATCCCTGATGACTCTGGCTAAACCAGCCACTGCTTTACTCTACCTCTTAACACTCACCGCTACCTGGCATCAGAGTCTCTGTGCACTGGGGGTGTGGGAATATATTGTCTTTCTTTCCCCACAATTGCAATGTCAGCCCAGGGGAGCTACCAAGAGCTACCTCCTGACTCTCATGTGGTGTGGAAAGTATAGCCCCAAGGACCGAAGCATGGGTGCCATGGGGGATGGCAAGGAAGATAGGTGCTGTATTTTGTGGATTGCAGCTTTGACTCGACTTATCTTTTTTTTTTTTTTTAAAGATGACCGGTAAGGGGATCTTAACCCTTGACTTGGTGTTGTCAGCACCACGCTCAGCCAGTGAGCAAACCGGCCATCCCTATATAGGATCCGAACCCGTGGCCTTGGTGTTATCAGCACCACACTCTCCCGAGTGAGCCACGGGCTGGCCCAGCTTTGACTCGACTTAAACCTCACAAGCCAACTCTGGACCCAAGCCCTGAGTATGACAAATTCCCCTGTAATAATGATAATCATGGCCAGCTTTCAAGGATGCTTGCTGTGTGCCAGGCACTACGCAAGCACTTTTTTCCTATTGTGGTAAAACACACATAAAATTTACCATTTTAACCGACTTAAAGTGTGCAATTCAGTGGCATTTAGTACATTCACCGTGTTATGCAACCATCACCACTATCTAGTTCCAGAACATTTCCATCACTGCAGAAGGAAACCCTTTCCCATTAAGCAGTCACTCCCCACTGCCCCCTCCCTCCAGCCTCTGGCGACCACAAACCTACTTTCTGTCTCTGTGAATTTGCCTTTTCTGGATATTTCATATTAATGGAATCCTGCAATCTGTGGCCTTTTGTGTCTGGCTTCATTCACATGTTCATCCATGCCATAGTATGTATGTGGTATGCAGGTATCTGGAATTCTTTATTATTCCTGAGTAATATTCCATTGTATGGCTATACCACATTTTGATTATTCATTCATCAGCTGATGAACATTTGGGTTGTTTCTCCTTTTGGGCTATTGTCAATAATGGTGCTGTAAACTTTTGTGTACAAGCATTTGTCTGAATGTCTGTTTTCAGTTCTTTTGGGTACACACCTAGGAGTGGAATTGTTGGATCGTATGGTAATTCTGTTTAACTTATTGAGGAATCGCCGGCTGAGCACTTTGTAAAGCATCCATGATCTTGCAAGATTCTCAACAACAAGCTAACGAGGGAGGGTCTGCATTGCCCCCATTCTGCAGATGAGGCAACTGAGGCTCAGAAAGTAGAATTCATGAGCCAAGGTCACACTGGGAAGAAATGATGATGCTGGGTCCGTTGGATTCCAAGCCACCTAGAAACCAAGCTGGAAAGGGAGAGAGAGAGGGCCGGCCCGGTGGCACACTGCTACAGTGCGCCGCTTGGGAAGCGCGGCGGCGCTCCTGCCGAGGGTTCGGATCCCACATACAGACCGGCCGCTCACTGGCTGAGCGACGAGCGGGGGCAACGCCGAGGGTTGTGATCCTGCTGCCGGTCACGAAAAAAGACAAAAAGACAAAAAAAAAAAAAAGAAAGGGAGAGAGAGAACAAGGGGGCTTCAGTCCATGCTCGGCCTCTCGAGCTGCCGTCTGTGGAGGAAGCTGAGGGAGAGGTAAGAGCCAGTGATTCTCTATCAGGCTTGCTTGGCTTCCAAGTCCCTCTTCTGCCCCTTTCTGGCTGTGTGACCCTGGGCAAGCTGGTTCACCTCTCTGGGCCTCCATTTCTCATTAATTGGTGCTGAGGAAGCTCTCAACTGGTTGTTAAAAGGATGAAAAAGAAGGCTGCCCTGTGGCTATCAGGTCAGCATTGTTATTATGTTTTCCTGACACAAGTTGCTCTGCCCTGGGATCCCAGGCTCTTGGTTTAGGTAGGGCTGGAGGGCTGAAGGGAGTCAGGGATCCCCAGAATCATCTCCTCTCCAGAGAGGCTTGGGGAGCACAGACCACAGGGTTGGAAAGGGTGGGCAGCCCAGGGGTAAAGTGGCGTCTACCTCCAAAGTCCTGTGTCCATGTGGCAACTGGACATTTTGGTTCAGAAACAGTGCATACTCTTCCAGGAGTGCTTGGACACCACCTCATCAGAATGGAAAGTAGCTTGGGCCTGTTCATTCACCAGAACTACACTACATTTTAGGCCAGAAATAATAACCATGGCCTGTTAAATGGGCACCAGAGAATAAAAATCTAACCTGGATATGTACCTCCTTTATGGGAGGGACAGGGTGACCGAGAAGTTCCACAGGCAAACTTTCAGTGTGGGCATGGGGGTGGCAGTTCCCAAGCCTCTTTGCTGGGACTTGGTGCAAACTCAGGGCTTGTGGAGAACAGGGACATTTTCTGAGCCCTTGTTGTGTGCCAAGTGGGGTGCTGAGATTTGCACGCTGACTCAATCAGCACGCAGAACAACCCCGGAAGGCTGCACTATTATAAGCCCTGCTGCACAGATGGGGAAACCAAGGCTCAGTGAGGTGGAGACACTTGCCCAGGGTTGAACAGCTAAGTGGCTGAGCTGGGGCTTGAACCCAGACAAGATCCAGATGGTGCCCACACTGGGAACCGCTGTGTGCATTCTTCAAGGAAGATCAGAAAAAGGTTGTTTAGTGTTCTGCAGAATTAAGTGACTGTGACCAGCTGAGGTCACTGGCTGTTGGGTGGGTGGAGCTGTGGGAAAAGAGTTGCTGATGGAGGAAACAGGGAGAGGGAGGGTACGGGTACCACGGGAAGCATCCCGTGTCCCCTTTTGCTGGGTATTTCCTTTCTGGACTCTTGGCCTGGTTCTTTCTTGGTGTATTAGTCTGTTTTCTGAATACCTGAAACTGGGTAATTTATACAGGAATGAAATTTATTTCTTCCAGTTTGGGGCACTGGTTCAATATTCAGGGAATGCATCTGGTGAGGGCCTTCTTCTTGGTGGGAACTCCTTACAGGATCCCATGGCAACCAGGGTGTCACATGGTGAGAATGGGCTGAGCAAGAGAGCTAACCTCACGTGCCCTTCTTTCAAAGCCATCAGAACCATGTCCCTTACTCCATGAATGGATCAACCCATTCACAAGGGCACAGTCTTCACAATCTAATTACCTCTTAAAAGCCCCAACTTTCAAATACCATAATCGGATTTCCCACCCTCTTAGCTCTGTTACAGTGGGATTAGGTTTTCAATACATAAACTCTTGGGGGACACATTTGACCCATAGCACTTGGTGAGTATGTAGGGGTTGGGAGTCAGTGAGAGAAGGGAGACCCCAGCTCTGGGGCTGGATGGTGTTAGGATCCAAGGCCAGGTGTACAGCCTGGTGTCCCTCCTGCCTGGGAGGTGCCTGGGGAAGCGTGTGGTCTGTCTACAGTGAGGAAGACTTGCCCCTGACCCCCAGCCTGCTGCCCTGGATGTGCCAACTGGGCACCGCCACCTCCAGCACCGCATCCCCAGGCTGCCAGTTCTGTTGTGTGTCCTGGGAAAGTGTTGCGGCCTCTCCGAGCCTCAGTTTCCTCCCCTGGAACGTGGGGATAACCACGATGAGATGGTTACATTTACACAGTTCAGGCTGCTGCTCTGATTCCCTCCACTGCTGCCAGTAAAATTCCCTGGGGAGTGTCTGCTGAGCTGAGGAGAGGGCGCCCCTGGCTGGAGCCCGGTTGGACCTCGGGCAGGAGGTTGGACATTAGGCCAAGGCTGGCTCCAGCCCAGCCGCCTGGACGTGGAGTGGGGGAGGGAGGCTTGAGCCGCCAGACTCCTGAGTCACTGTTTCCCGCTTCTGCCACTCCAGGCGGGAAAGTGGGGAGGAGGCAAAGGGAGGGGGGAGTGGGTGGAGAGCTGAGATCCCAGTTGTAGCCGTTGTTGGGCCAGGCAGACAGATAACCACCTGTCAGGAGCTCAGACATGAAGTGGGTCCTGGGGTGTCAGAGTGAAGTCCTTGCACTCCCTGGGTTACAGGCTGCAAACTCAACCCCCAGTCTCCTAGCCCCTCCCAGAGGGCCACACACACACACACACACTGCACTCAGCTTGACCATCTTCTTGAGTTTGTTGACCAGGTGCCAGCCTCAGGGCTTTTGCACTTGCTGTGTCTTCTGCCTGGAGCATTTTGACACTGCACTCAGCTTGACCATCTTCTTGAGTTCGTTGACCAGGTGCCAGCCTCAGGGCTTTTGCACTTGCTGTGTCTTCTGCCTGGAGCATTTTGTTTCTTTTTTACTTCTTTTTCTTTTTCTTTTTTTTTTTTTTGTGGCTGGCTGGCACGGGGATCTGAACCCTTGACCTTGGTGTTACGGCACCATGCTCTAACCAACTGAACCAATCGGCCGGCCAGCCCTGCCTGGAATACTTCAAGGGACTGGCTCTTTCTCAACCTCAGGCTTTGGCTTTAATGTCACTTCTTCAAAGAAGTTCCTGACCACCTGAACTTTAAAGTGTGCTCTTCTTACCCCACCCCGCCATTCCTCTAGCTCACCCATTCATTCATTTATTTGCCCCAAATGTAGTGAGCACCTAGTGTGGGCTGGACCCTGCTCTGGGCACATAGGATGGAACAGTGAACAGAGCAGACAACCTCCCTGCCCTCAGGGAGCTGTCATTCTACCAAGGGAGACAGTGCAACAAATACATAGTACAATGCACCATGATATTGGTTGGCAGGGAAGAATCAAGAACAGTTGGGGGAGTTGGGACACCAGAGGGAGTGGATTCCATGATGGGTTAAGGAAGATGTTTCTCTTGGGCTGGCCAGTTAGCTCGGTTGCTTAGAGCGTAGCTATAGTGCAGCCTTATAATGCCAAGGTCACTGGTTCAGATGCCCGTACTAGCTAAGACCTGAAGGAGGCAAGGGAGAGAGCCACATGAGCATCTGCAGAAAGAGAGTTCCAGGCAGAGGGGATGGCAGATGCAAAGGCCCTGAGGCAGGGATATGGCTGCCCTAGTCAAGGAGCAGCCAGGAGGCCAGTGTGTCTGCAGCAGAGTGGGCAAGGTGAGGAGATGAGAGTGGGAGCGAGTGGGTGGGCAGGAGCAGCAGGCCTTGAGGAGGATTTGGCTTTTGCTCCGAGTGAAGTGGGAGCCCCTGGAGGGTCCTGAGCAGAGGAACAACAGGTGGCAACACGATCAGATTCAGGGAGAGTTAGGGGGAGAATTGACCTGTCTCAGTGACGGATCGGGGTGAGGGTAAGTGGAAAGGGAGACACCAGGATAATGTTCACATTGAGACCGGGGCCCCCCAAATCTTCCTGGCAGACAGGCAGGGCTCCCCTTCTTGCCCCTGCCCTGAGATGAGGGCAAGGCCTTGGACCAGGAACCTGCTCCAGAGGTGGGTTGGGGGTCCCAAGGCCAGGGGGCAGCTTCTCACTGGTCAGCCTTCCCCCTTGGAGGGCTTTTTGGGGGGAGGTTCCCCCAAGTCTTCTTTCTCTTTCTTCCTCTCTTTCATAGCCATCAGCCTAGCCGGGGCCTTGGTCAGGCCTGGGAGGTGGCTGGTGGGGCAGAGGCTGGCCTTTCAGAGCAACAGAGCAGGGGCCAGCTGACCATGGGACAGGCGACTCAGAAGCCACCGGTGACTGGGGGAAGCAGCCTGTGGCCAGCCCTGCACCCCCCACCTCCCGCACACTCATAGACTTCGTGTCTCATACCCTGGCCGTGTTCCTCCACCTTCAACATGAACAGGCCCACGGGATCCTGGCCAGAGCCGGGGCCAGTGACTCAGCAAGAATCACCCCAGACGGGAACCAGTGTTCCGGTGTCCAGATCAGAAACCACCCCTGACCTGTCCGGCTGGGCAGAAACAGGGACAGAGTGGGCAGAAGAGTCCTCAACCAGGAGAGCTGGACCAGGCCTGCTGGGGGAGATGGGATGTAGGAAGACCTCTGGTCCGAATGTAGCTCTCAGCCACCTGCCCCCACAGTGCCCCTGGGGTCTAGGTCATGGTTTGAGGAGGGGCTTCTTGGCTGTTCTGTTCAGTCCTGTTGAAGCCTTGAGGACCAGCCTGGCTTTGCTGGGTTGTACTGGGTTGCCATGGTGTATTATGTCTATTCCATTGTATTGTTTCTGTTCTATTGTGTGTTCTAGGCTGTTCTAGAGTCTTCCATTCTTTTTTTTTTTTTTCTAGTTTTGGCATCTGGCTGGTATGGGGATCTGAACCCTTGACCTTGGTGTTATCAGCACTGTGCTCTAACCAAGCGAGCTAACCGGCCATCCTTTTTTCTATTCTGTTTATTTATTAATTCAACCAATATTTATTTTATTAAAAATTTTTTTGAAAACATGCCTCTGTTTTATTATTATTACTTTTTTTTTTCTTTTTTTGGTAGATGGCTAGTAACAGGGATCAAACCCCTGGACCTTGGTGTTATGAGCACCAGGTCAACTGATATTTGTTGACTACTGCTACTATTTGCCAGGCAATGTTCTAGGTTCTAGAGTTCAAACTTGTGATAAAATGAGATCCCTGCCCCGGGGAGCTCATAGGGAGACTTGCGCCAAACAAAAGAACAATACCAGATAGTGGTGAGGACAGTGGCAGCGAAAAGGTCACAGACTGCAGCTGAATGGGGAGAGGGTGCTCTCCTTTCAGCAGTGGGTGGGGTGGGGTCAGGAATGGCCTCACTGATGTTTGAGCAGAGACCAAAGGAGGTGAGGGAGGGAGGCATGCAGCTTTCTGGGGACCAGGAAGAGCATTCCAGGCAGAGGGAACAGCAAGTGCAAAGGCCCTGAGGCTGGAATGTACCTGGTGTGTTCAAGAATGGCCCAGGAGGCCAGTATGACTGGAGCAGATAACCAAGGGGGACAGTAGGAGAGATGGAATGGGAAGACACGTGTTCTGTGCATTTCGAACAACTTAAGGATTGCTGAGAATATTTTTGCCTTTGCCATCAGATTTAGCAGCAAACCCCCCACCACCTGAGATGTGTCTGCTGGCATTCTGGTCCAAACCTTTTATTTGGGGCTATCTTGCCAACCTGTCTTGTGGCTGCCTTTCTGAGTCGGGCTGGCTGTAACTGAGCCTGGGGCTGGTTCGTTCATTCCTTCATTCACATATTCACTCATTCCACCAGCATTTGCTGAGCTGGAACAGTGAAGAACAAGACAGACACCTCACTGCCCGCGGGGAACTCAGAAGTTCAACAGGGGAAGCCCAGATTGAGGATCCCGGGTGAAAATACTGGAAATACTAGCTGTTCTGGTGAGGGAAATAACACCCACCCCCACAACAGGAATAAGAGTACTGAGGGCCCATCCCTTTTCTGAGCCTTTGCAAGAATTAGCTCATTCATCCTCATAATAGCTCCCATTGTCCCCATTTCATGGATGGGGAAACTGAGGAGCAGGGAAGTAAAGGGCAGGAGGGGCAGAGCCAGGCTTTGTTCCTGGATGGTGGTTCTGGCCCTGCCCTCTCAGCACATCCCACTAGGCTCCTCATCAGGTGTGGAAAGAGGGGTCTTATTGTTCGGCTTATCCTGCTGTTAGGTGTGAAAATTTTTCAATTGATAAATCCTTGCAAGCACAGCCCAGGGATACACCGCTGGAGGAGTGGGGGGCTGGGAGGGATGTGGATCGATGTCAGATGGGTAGGAGGAGCACCATCCAGGGAGGACTTGGGGGGCTTCCTGGAGGAGGCAGATGCTGGGTGGGAGGGAACGGGAGGGGCAGAGCTCTCCACGGTGCTGGTGGGAGTGCGGGGCCGGCTGAGTAGCCTTGAATGGCAGGTATGGGGGGTGTGTGTGTGTGTGATGTGGGGCCTGTGTGTGTGTGTGTGTGTGTGGGGTTGTGTGTCCCTGTGTATATCCTATGTCCCTGTGTGTGTCTATCCGTGCATCTGCATTGTGTATCTCTGATTCGGGGCTGTTTGTGCTTCTGTATTTGTAGGTGCCTGTGGGTGCATGCAGTGTATGTGTGTGTTGTGAGTCTGGGGTTTGGTGTGATCGTTTACTTGCAGGTCCGTGATTGTCATGTGTTTGTGCTTTTTGGTGGGTGCTTGGATGTGTGTGTTGAGTATGTGTGTATGCTGTGTATTTTGGGGTGTATGTGCACATGAGTGTAGTATGAGAGTCTGTGTTCGTGTGATTGTGACACGGTGACAAGTGTTGGGTTCCTGCAGGTAAAAGGGTGTGGGCAGGAGCCTCCCTGCAGATACATCCCAGGCCAGCAGCAGCCCCACCCTATCACAGCAGACACACACTCCTCTGATGCCAGATTTGGGTGGTGAAGGGTGAGTCTGATGCCACAAATCCCCTGCCCCATGTCACCCAAGCAGTCCCAGAGCAGCAGGAGGCATCAGGGGGAGAACGAGGGTGCAGGCTCAGCTTGTCAGCTTTTTCTAGGCCTTTCGGTGCCCCTGTGGGGTCAGAAGCCCCTATGGGAGATGTGGAGGTAGGAGGAGGGCAGTGGAAATCCGCAGGCCTGAGGGTGGGGCTGCTTGAACATCTAGGGGGGCCACAGGGAGCTCTGGCCTCCTTGGGCCCAGTGGGTGGACCTGGGTTTGTGCACACATGTGTGGGGGTAGCTCCTTGCATTTAACTCATGCCTGAACGTGGGAGGAGACAGAGTACTCGTGCGTGTGCACAGATGACATGAATGGAAGGATAGGTGTGGGTTCAAGGGTGGACACACGGGCACAGACAGACACATGTATGTAGGGACAAACATGCATGTGCAGGGACAGACACACATGTACAAATAGACCCATGGTTGCAAGGCAGACACTTAAGTGCACAGATGGACGTGTGTGTTGATGGACAGACACACATGATTGTGGGCCCCAGAATTCCCCTGGCACACATATGCACACACATACACGCTGACTCCCCCCCGCCCCCCACACATGTGTGTGCAGGGCCTGGTCCACCACACACACCATGCATGCCAGGGCCTTTTTTTTTTTTTTTTAAAGATGACCGGTAAGGGGATCTTAACCCTTGACTTGGTGTTGTCAGCACCACACTCACCCGGTGAGCTAACCGGCCATCCCTACATAGGATCCGAACCCGTGGCCTTGGTGTTATCAGCACTGCACTCTCCCGAGTGAGCCACGGGCCGGCCCTCATACTGGGGCCTTTTGAACACAGGAAGTCCTCAAGCATAATGGGCCTCTCACGCTCAATATCAGCAATCAAATAAGAGCGCTAGTGATGACAGTGCTAACAGCCAGCATTGTCTGCATGTGGGGAGTCGGCATACAGCCCCAGACGGGGGATCAAATTTGAGTTCTGCCCTTCCTATCTGGCGGCCTTGGGCTGTGTGCTTCGCCTCTCTGTGCCTTGGTCTCCTCATCCTTAGTGAGGATTGAAGGTGTTAACACATGCCAAGCACTTGGCTGCACATCAAATACTGAAAGTGCCTCTCACTCCTGGCTGGGGTGCCAGCCCTAAGCTCATTTTACAGATGAGAAAACCGGACCCAGAGAGGGGAATGCCCTTGCCCAGGACCACACAGTCAGGAAATGGCAGATCCAAGATCTGGGGCCCCCAGATGTCCTCTGCACAAGTACACACACATCTCAGCCCACAGATCCATTTGGAAGAGGCCCGGGACTGTGTGTGCACTCGCAGGCAGGACCCTGGCTGAAGAAAGGCCCTGAGGTCAGCTGAGCCTGGAAAGGTCAGAGGGGATGTACCTTCCCAGGCAGGGGTCACAAGTTCCAGTGCCTGCAGGAACTGCCTTTGGGGGCCCAGATCCTTCCTCCTCTGACCTCTGCCTGAAATTCCACCATTTGTTCTGCTTTTCCTTGTTTTAAGAAAGGGTCAGGTGACTCCAATGCCTGCAGGTGCAAGGCAGTACTTAAATGTTTTTTTTTCCTCCGGTGGCTGGCCGGTATGGGGATCACAACTCTTGACCTTGGTGTTACCAGCACCATGTTCTCCCAAGTGAGCTAACTGGCCAGCCTGAAGGTACTTAAATGAACACAGGGTGGGGCAATAGGGCTTGGTGGAGACTGTGGTGGGTGAGACTCATTACTGTGCAGGAAAGTGAGCCCATTGCTGTGGGGAAAGGGGAAGTCTGAATTTTGATGGAAATCCATGCACAAGGAATTCCAGTTGTTTCAGACCCTGTGGAGGTCAAATGAGACTCCTCTGTCCCTCTGTGGGTCTGGTTTGGTCCAAGAGCCCCCCATTTGTGGTCTCTGCCTGTTGGCTAAGGTCAGAGGCTGGGTGCTTGCTATGTGCCCAAGAGAAGTCCCCAGGCCTTTCTGTATTCAGTTTCTTCATGGCCAGGCCTGGGAGAGGACACATGTGGTAGAGAGCCGGGACTGCCCAGGGGAGAGCCAGACTTGGACAGCAGAAGAGGGACGATCATGCTGAAAAAGTCATTTCTTGCCTCCACCTTCACCCGGCTGATCTCCTGGCATCTGCCAGGATCTTAAAGGATAAAACATCCTGCCAGGGCCTAAGCCCTCTCCTCCATCTTGAGATGGATGCCAGGTTAAGACGAGTGGCTCTAGGTACCCGTGGGTGGAGGGGTAGGGTGTCAAAGTTGGTTTAAGAGTCCCAGAGGGAGGCAGGTCCAGCAAGCCAGGAACATTATGGAAGGCTTCCTGGAGGAGAGGGTCTGGAAGCAGCTCTGTAGCTGTTGACCTGGTAGTTCAGGATACTGGGGGTCGAACTAGACCCCCATGAGGGCAATGACCATGTCATCTTGGTCACTTCTGTGTCCCCAGCTTCCAGACCAGAACCTGGTATGCAGTAGGCACTCAATAAAGATTTGTAAAATGAAAGAACAGAAAATAATAGCTTTAGAGAGCACTTAACCTGTGCTAAGAACTATGAGCAACCCTGTGAGGCAAATGTTATTATCTCTCATTTTGTACATGAAGAAACAGGCACAGAGAGGTTAAGTAATATGCCCAAGGTCACACAGCTAGGAAGCGACAACCAGGGTTCAAACCCAGGCCTGTGTGCAAAGCCTGGTGCATATCACTTCTGGAATGGCTCATGTGTGTCTCTCCCATGAAGCTGTGAGGGCCACAAGAGCTGCGCTTATCTGTTTTGGTTCCTGCTCATCTATTTGGGGCTAGCACACAGTAAGTGCTCAATAATCATTTGTTGAGTAAATTAAAAAAGCCATGTCTCTTTGAGTCCTCAGACAAGTCACTTCTCTCTAAGCCCTGGGTTCCTCATCTGTGCCATGGGCATGCCGAACTCATTGGGTTGTTTTGACCATGAAATAAAAAAATGGAATAGGGGGGTGCATTCTGGTTGAGAGGGAAAAGTTCTAGAGTTAGCCAGAGCTGAACTCAGTCCTAAGCTGCATGCCTTTCCAGCTGTGTGACTTCAGACAAGTGCCTCACCCTCTCTGAACTTTAGTTTCCTCATTTGTGTAATTGGGTAGTTTATTTTCATTCATTCATTCATTCATTTGGTGTCTGGACCTCTGAAGCTGTGACCTTGGTATTATCAGCACCATGCTCTAACCAAGTGAGCTAACCAGCCAGCCCCTTAATTGGGCAGTTCAGATGCTGGGAATCTGGATTCTCTGAGGCCCTGTCTGGGTGGGCAGTGACTGGCCTTGGAGCCTCCCCCACTCTGGATCTCAGGGGCACTGAAGCTCCAGAGGAGGTAGCAAATTGCCCCTGCAGGCAGGCTGAGAGGCTGGCTCTCTGGGACTGACCTGGGGATAAGAACCTTCTTGCTGGGGCTGGGACAGGGCCTGAGCTCACCATTCCAGCCACCCCAGTAGGGTTGAGCTTCCACGGGGTTAAGCAACGCCCAACCCCAATCCACTCCCAAGGAAGGAGATCAGAGCCCTGTTAAACCAAGAACCTGCTGAGTGCCAGGCCCATTCTCTGAAACCTTATAACCTGCCCTGTGAGGCTGGGAGGAGGGCTGTGCCCATTTTACAGATGGAAAAACAGGTTCCCAGAGGAAACTCACTCAAGATCATAAAACCCAGCTCCCTCACCCCAGTTTTCAGATGAGAAAGCAGAGCCTACCTTATTCTGTGTAGTGAGCACCCCTTCCCTGCCTCCATCTCCCCAGCCCTGAGTGACCCACCCCCCACCGCCTCTCCCCCCTTCCCTTGCTCTGCTCACTGCTCCTCAGACACACCAGCCACTGTCCTACCCCGGGCCTTTGCTTTCATGGGTCCAGCTGCCTACGACACCCTTTCTCCTCTTCTCATGGTGGCTCCTTCTCTTTGGTTTCTTTCTTTGCTGGCTTATTCTCTGTGTCCCCAGTGGAAGGTCAGCTCTCCAAGGGCCCAGTCTGTCTGTCTCTTTCCTGCTGTACCCACATGCCTAGCACAGTGTTCAGCAAGTCCTTGTATGCTGAATGAATATTTTGAATGAATTTGGGCATGGCTAAATGCCTGGCACACAGTAAGTTTTTAGCAAAGGCTGTAGTGACATATGCTGCCCAAGGAGAGACATGTTGGAGGAATAGGAAAAACATACAAGCTTGGGCTCAAATCCTGCTTCCTTTGTGACCTTGGACAAGTGGCCTGCCCCCTCTGTTTCTGGACCTCCATTGCCTCAGCTAGAATAAGGGGTGAGCACAGTGACTGCCTCCCGGGTTGTCTGTATGCTGCCCACCCCCAGCAGGTGTCTGTATGCTGCCCCTCCCTCCCCGCTCCTGCTCCCCAGCCGAGCCAGAAGTTCCCCAGCTGGCTGGGGGCAGTGGGGGTTGGGGGGGTGGGGTAGCGCTCCCCATGGTGTCTGTCAGGGAGAAGTCTGGACAACTCGTGCCTTCTGCCTCCTCCAAGGCCAGAGGAGCATGCACCTGCTCCAGGTCACAGAGCATAGGGCAGGGAGCCCAGGGGGTGGGGAGCAGGCGTTCTGGTGTCTCTAGGACAAAACAGTTCATTGTGGCCCTGTGGGTAGTGGGGGAATCGCGGGCCCTGAATGGCAGGTGAGGAGGCGGGGGCAGGTGTGTGAGCAGGTGTCCACCGCCATCCCTCAGCTTCACCTCTGGGGGAACGTGCCCCCTCTATGCACCCTGGAACCGGCCTGGCTGGTCGGACACCTGTCCCCTGTAGATTCGAGCCAGGCCCCAAGGGTGGGGGTTGGGGGATTGAAGGTGGGGGTAGAAGATGGGAGGGAGAGGGCTGGGGGCAAAGGCCATGGAGTCTGGGGCAGAGAGACCTGGGATAGAACCTCAGCGCTGCTCCATCAGGCTGGGGACACTGGACAAGTCACTTCTCTAAGCCTCAGTTTCCTCAGCCATGAAGTGGGGCTAAAATACCCCTCTGTATGCAGCATGTTCGCCCCAGTGAATATTCCAGGCACGTGCATGGGGTGGGGGATGGGAGCTCTGATGTTTTGGGGCCTCAGTCTGCCCACAGCTCATCCCCACAAAGGGTTTATCATTCTTTCACTCAAGAAACACTTACTGAGTGCCTACTGTATGCCAGAACCATGCTAGGATGGGGCACAGGAGTGGACAGGAAGACAGAAAATCCACAGGATAAAGAATGAGTGAGAGGATTCGAGACCGATGCCCGCAATGAAGAACTCAGTTAAGGCTGTGCTAGAGGGTGACTGTGGAGGGGGCTGCGTTAGGTGGGGAAGGGGCTGTCGGGGGGGCCTCTCTAAGGAGGTGACGCAGAGCCACCTAGGGCGGATGGCAAAGGCTCTGAAGCAGGCTGAGCTTGCATTTGTGTTTGCAGAGGAACCACTAGGAGGGATCTGGCCCGAGGGGACCCTCGGCGCCTGCCCTGCCCCTCCCTGTTCCCAGGGCTGAGGCCAAGGGGCTGCGTGGGGGCCAGGCTGGAGGAAGTGAGGCCAAGACCCTGGCCGGCCGGCAGACTCTCCTGGGACTGCTAATATCCTGAGTGCCGGTGACGAGACACAGCCCTGGGTGGCAGGGGGTTGGGGGCCCAGGACTCCATAAACAGCCATGGCTCATAAAGCTGATCAAAGCAGCAGGCTTGTCCCAGCCCTGGCTGCTTCCTGCGGGGCCCAGAGCCGCCCAGCTTGTGGGGGATCCTGGGAAGGGGCCTCTCAGCAAAGCCCTGCTTTGGGGTCTCTGTGTGGCCATAAGCAGGCCCCTGAGCCTTTCTAGGCCTCAGTTTCCTCTCTTGTCTTGCAAGGTGGGCTGTCTGGAACCTCTGACAGCCTGTTCCATTCCACATCTTTGACAAGAGCTTGGCCTCTGGGACTGGAAGTTTGGGAGTTCGAATCCCAGTCCTGCCACTGTGTGACCTCAGGCAGTGAGGCTCACGCCTCCCTCACTGCCCAAGACTCTGTCCTAAGCTCTGAAATGGAGATAATGATAGTACCTACTCCAACAGCCTTAGGCCATGGAATTTTATTTATATGATTTATAATTATAGTTTATTAATTATCTAATGATAACGGTAATGATAATCAGGCATCTGGTGGAGAAGCCGCGTCCCGGGCAGCTGCAGGCAAGAGCCATGCGGAGGGTCCCGGCCCCTCACACGCTCCCACTGGGGCAGGTCTGGGCAAGGAGAGGCCCCAGAGGAGGAGGATGTCCAGGTCAAGTGGGGGCTTGTCTGGGCCACAGCCCAAGGCCTGGGGTGAAGTGTCATCTCCCAGGCCTGGGGGCTGCCAGGCTCTGGGACCCTGGGGGTCTCACCAGCTCTCTCAGCTGTCATTTCCTCAGCTGCCAAAGCAGATTAAAAACTTGCCTGAGGGAGACTTGAGGATGAGAAGAAACCCAGGATTCCAGCGTGTCTCTCACCTCTCCCACCACCCTCCTGTTCCAGCCCCCTCCTCCCGAGGCTCCCTGCCTGTCCCCTCGCCCCCGTCAGTCCTTGCTGGGCCAGCAAAGCTAAGTCAAACCATGTCCCTCCTCTGCTCAGAGCCCTCCACGGCTCCCTCCTCACACAGAAAGCCCGAGCCCTCCCACAGCCCCCTAGGGCCACCNCCTGGCCCCGGCCCCCTCCCCCCCCCTCCCTTGTCACTTATCAGCTCCCACCTCACCTCGTAGTAAAACCATCAGGGCCCGACTGCCTTTCCCTGTGCTGCTTTTTCTTTTTTCCGTAGCACCGATGCCTCCTAACGCACCGTGTAAAACCTCATTCATCTGGTCTGCCACAGAAGTGTCGGCCCCACGAGGACAGGGATTTGTGTTCTATTTTGTTCCCAGCTGTGTCTCTAGTTTCTAAAGCGGGAGGCGCTTCCCAGGTGTCTGCAGAAGGTATAAATGGGTCCCCGCCCAGCTCGCCCAGCTCGGGAGGCAGGTACTATTGCCCTTTCCACCTTCTGAAGGAGGGGGAAGCCAAGTGGGTAATGTGTGCTGCGTTGCCCAAGATCCCAGATGGCTGAGAAGTGCAGTAACAATGGCAAAGACATACTGAGCACCTACTATGTGCCAGGCACTGTTCTGGCTATTGGAATAGTAACAAAAGAAAAAAGCCAGGCACATAGTGCTTCATGGGAGATAATTCTTGGAATCCTCACTGGGACCTTCTGTGGAGGGGTATATTCCTCCCATTTTACAGATGAGGAAACTGAGATCCAGAAGGATTAAGTAACAGGTCTCTAACAATAGCAGCTATAAAAATAGTCCCAGTTTACTGAGCTGTGCTCTGGGCACTGGCTTTACACCTGGTATCTCTCACCCTTATCACACCTTTGATTGTAGTTCACAGCAAAGAAACCCAGCCTCTGAGAGGTGCAGTAAGTCAGAGCCCAGTCCCCAGGCTCTTGTGCCCCAGGACATGCCTGGCACTGGGATGTGGACAGATCCAAACACAGAAGCCAACTGCACACTTGGTGCCTCAAAGGGACCTCCCTGCTGTGTCTTAGTTTCCCCAAGTCTCGTCAGGGTCTGGGACTCATGCCGCCCTCCAGAATGGAACTGGCAGGTGGCTTCCTCTCCATTCACACCTGGGACTTCCACTGTCCTCAAGGAGGGCCTGAGGAAGTAGTGGCCACTGCTGTGTAAACTCGGGCAAGCTGCTGTGCCTCTCCGATCTTCCAGCCTCAACCAACTCCGTGGGGTTATGGCTTACTGAGAAGGCTCTGGGTTGAAATCTTTGATCCTGGAGCCCAGGGAAAAGTGAGGACCACTCACAGAAGGCCAGGCCCCTGGGAGCCCCTGCTTCCTGCCCGGGAGGACCACAAGGAGGGAACAGTGCCACCCCACCTCTGCCCCAGGCCTGTTTCCCTTCCCACCCTGTCCCTCATTAGTGCTCTTCAAACCCCCAAGAGATGGGCTCCAGTTCAGCCCACTGGCCCCACCTTATCCTTCTCTGGCCTGCCCTTTCTCACTAGGAAAGAGAAGTAAACAACCAGTAGGCCACGTTTTCCAGGCCCTCTGAAGTCTGGATCAGTGCCTCTCTTGAATCCACCTCATTACACTGCCCGTTGCCACCTCACCTCTGTGATCCCGTCTTCTGTCACTCAATCGCTGCAGTAACCCAAGACTCAGCCGGTGTCACTGTGCTGCCTCTTCTATAGATTGGGAGACCAAGGTGCAGAGAGGTGCCTGGAGTGGTCCTGAGTCCGGGGAAGGCCAGGACATCATTCCCAGAGGGCCCAAGTGATCCTTCCAGAGGCCAGCCTTCCCCATCATGCCCTTGCTTGGGGCAATAATGGCTCATGATGGAGCATGCCATGTGCAGCTATCCCCTATTTTACAAAAGAGGGAGCTGGGCCTCAGAGGGGGACAGCCACCTGCCTGAGGCCACACGGCCAGGAGGTGACCCAGACCCTGTGATTAGAGAGGGGAAGACCAGGCCCAGAGAGAAAGGCCTTGCTCAGGATCACCCACCCCCTGAGAGGGCCTGGATCCCCACTGGAGCTGGGCTGGTGCGAGAACACTGGAATCCCAGGCTGAGTCTTCCCAGGGCCCTGGGTGGAGATGGGAGACTGTCTGGCATTTCCTGTTTTTTTGGGCAGGATCCAGGGCACAGCCTGAGTGGGGACGTGGGGGGACTTCCCATGACCCCTCCCCTGTCAGGAATTCACCCGGGATGCTGTGAGGGGCAGGGCTGGGAGCCCTATGTCCTAGGTCCCAGGCCCACTCTCCCCTTGATTACGTGGGTGTTCTTGCTCCTGTCCCCTCACACACCCTGAAGTCTCTGCATCCTTGGGTTTCCTCATTCTGGGAGTTCACTGTTCAATGAACAGACTCAGTCCCAGGCCCTCCAGAGACCCCAAGTCTGTGACTTTGGACAATCACTTTCCCTCTCTGAGCCTCAGTTTCCTCCTCTGTCAAATGGGGTCATTGTGAGGGTGAGATGAGAAGTCGCCTGCTCAGCACTTTGAGAACTCTGCTGCCCTGAAGTAGGTAGTCATCAAGTTCCTGACACTGACCTCCCATGGCTTTTCCCAGATAGATAACTGAGGCCACAGAAGTCAGGGTACACACGTGAGGACACACAACAGCTAAGTCCTCTCCACTGCCATTTCCTGGATGGCAGCCGCAGTGTCAAGAGAGCCCATTATAGTGTCTAACACACCGAGTCCAAGTCCCAGCCCTGCCACTCACCAGCTGTGTGACCTTGGGCAGGTATCCTACCTCTCTGAATCTGTTTTCCCTTTTGCAAAATGAGGAGAAACTGACCTGATGGCAGGACTTAATGAGCTAATTAAGCATGTACACCACCAATGGCAGGGCCTGGCAGCCAGTAATTCATGGCAGGTCTTCTTCCCAGAGTGGGAGGCTGTGATCTGCCATTTTGGGTCCATTCAGACAGGAGGAAAGGCCCCTAGCTGGGAAGGGTCAAGAGTCCAGCTGGGATTAGGGGCTGGCCCGTGGCTCACTCGGGAGAGTGCGGTGCTGATAACACCAAGGCCCTGGGTTCGGATCCCATATAGGGATGGCCGGTTCGCTCACTGGCTGAGCGTGGTGCTGACAACACCAAGACAAGGGTTGAGATCCCCTTACCGGTCATCTTTAAAAAAAAAAAAAAAAAAGAGTCCAGCTGGGATTGCTGGGAGAGCCAGGAACAGTTGCTGAGCCACAGCTCTGTGTAAATAGGACACAGCTCATCTGCATCTTGACCTTCCTGGGCCCTGGTCACAGCCTCTGCCCTGTTTATGCTCTTGGGTATCTGGCCCTGTCAATCCCTCCCACCTTATCCTCCACCAGACTCGCTCACTAGTGCAGTTTTCCAACCACAACAGCCCTCTCCCTTTCTGTTCCTCCATTCTCCAAGCTCATTTCAGCCTTACAACTTTGCACCTACAGGTCTCTCTTCCTGGATCACCTTCCCTCCTCACCCCATATTTTCCTTTCTTTAACAGAAATTTTATTTTTATCTTCTGTCATTAGAATCTAAAACAGGAACTAGAATAGTTTAGGCACTTAATAAATATTTGTCTAAAGAATAAATTAATGAATTTTGATTTTTGATCTAAGAGTCTTTGCTTTTTTTTTTTTTTTTTTTTTTTTTTTTTTTTTTTTCCGTGTCCGGCAACG
>NW_007726840.1:429371-430977 GCF_000696425.1 Galeopterus variegatus
GCGCCGCCACGCTTCCCAAGCGGCGCACTATCCAGTGCGCCACCGGGCCGGCCCCGAGTCTTTGCTTTTTAATAGCTCTGTTTAACCCATTTACATTTATTGTTTAAATGAATAAGTTTGGTCTTGTGTTATCCTGTATTGTTTTCCATTGACTAACTGATTGAATGAATAAATGAATGAATAAAGCAGAGTAAATTCCAGGCGGGCTGGAGATAGGGGCTTCTCCAAACTGCCATGGGCTATGCAGTGTAAAAGAGACTGACCCAAGACCCCAAAATCTTGCAATTATTTATTCCATAGCCCATGGTCCCAGAGATGAGGGCTCTGTCCATTCCCCTCATCTCAGATATCTCCAAGGTACCCCTTGCCACCTCCCTCCCACCCACCTCCCCGCATAGGGTGCACCAGGTTTATGATTCTGGGTTCTGGAGTCAGATCTGTGTTCCTATGCTTACTCTCCCATTAACTAGTGGTGTAGCTTGACTCACCTCTCTGAATTTGCATTTCATCACTTGTGAAATGGGGGCCATAATATTAGCTTCCTATGATGACTGCTGAAAAGATTGCATGAAACAACTGGGGCCAAAGGGCTTCATACAGTGCCTGGCTTAGAGTAAGCACCCTATACTGGTTAGGTTTCATTGTTGTTGTTATTGTACCTCAGTTTCCTTCCATTGTGAATAAAGCTGATTGTCATTTCCTTACAGGCCCTTCAGGATCCCCAGCCTCAAAGTCTGGAGCTGGGGAATCTGTCCAACCCACCCTCCCATCTCCTTCTCCACCCCCAGCCCCCAGAGAGAGTGATTTGGGGGGACTCTCAGGGGTCCACAGAGGTCTAACCCACCACTAGGAGCAGGGAAAACAGACTATATAAAAGCATAAAGAGCTTTTTAATTCCATCACTGTGGCCACATCAGCATTATCCCTACCACACAGATGAGGAAACTGAGACACACTCGCTCAGGTAATTCCACAAACACTCCCTTCCCAAGGACTTCTGTGTGACAGGCTGTGTCGGGCCCCAGGAGAAGCCAGGGACCACACAGACCAGGGTGTTCATGGTGGCCCCTCTCCCACAGGGCTCACAGCCTAGCGGGGAAGACATGGACAAAGAAAGTCAGCCCTGCAGGACTTAAACCAAATCCTTGCCCAGCCCCTAAAAGGCTCCCAGAAAATTTTCCAGCATCCCTGCCTGTTGGGCAGCACTGCTCGCTCCTTTTTTACAAAGGAGAGAGCCGAGGCCAGAAAGGGGCGTTCCCAGGCCGGAGTCGCCAGCTTCCGAGGGGTGGTGACAGTCTTCCTGTCTTTGCACCAGCTGGTGTGCCTGCCGGGAACACTCTTCCCATCGTGGGTCGCCAGCAGATCACGTTCAGTGCTGGGGCAATGCACAGGCGTCACTTCCTTAGGAACCTTCCTGGCTGGAAGGGCGAGGTCAGGCCCTGACTGTCTTGCTCCGCATTTCCTCTTTCATAACGTCTTTCCTACTCTCTCAGAAGGTCTGTGTCTCATGAGACTCTGAGCTTCACGAGGGGCGCAGGCTTTGCCTTCTTACCTGGTGTGTCTTACCTGCCTATCGAGGTGTGGACATGCTGCTGTCAAGTCCCCC
>NW_007726840.1:431315-434201 GCF_000696425.1 Galeopterus variegatus
GGAACACTCTTCCCATCGTGGGTCGCCAGCAGATCACGTTCAGTGCTGGGGCAATGCACAGGCGTCACTTCCTTAGGAACCTTCCTGGCTGGAAGGGCGAGGTCAGGCCCTGACTGTCTTGCTCCGCATTTCCTCTTTCATAACGTCTTTCCTACTCTCTCAGAAGGTCTGTGTCTCATGAGACTCTGAGCTTCACGAGGGGCGCAGGCTTTGCCTTCTTACCTGGTGTGTCTTACCTGCCTATCGAGGTGTGGACATACTGCTGTCAAGTCCCCCTCTCCGGGAGACAGCCCACCACGCTCCAGTTGTAGACAGCACCGAGGACCTCTCTCTGTACCCTCCATAGCTACAGTTCTGCACCTAGTTTGCAGGGTTGTCTCATTGTTATCCAACTCTCTCTAGAACGTCGGTTCCATAAGTACAGGGATTTTGTCTGTTTTGTTCACTGCCGTGTCCCCAGTGCCTAGCAATCGCCTGGACCATAGTAAGTGCTTAATAACTATCTTTGGAAGGAAGGGAGGGAGGGAAGGCAGGAGGGGTGGGCTGCAATTCATTTGTCCACTTTTCATTTGTTTATGCCATAAATACTTATTGAGCACCAAGTGTATGCTTGTCCGGGGAGAGAGTGGGGACAGACTCGGACACCATCCTGCTTGCAAGGTGCTGACTTTACGCAGTGAAAACAGTCGTAATCTCTGGTGGTGAAAAGCACTATGAGGCAAGGTAAGGTGGGCAAGGAGCAGCAGAGAGGGTGTTCAGGCACCTTGGCCAGGCTGCTGGGGGGGTGGGCCAGCTGGCAGAGGCAAGGGCAGGCCCTGGGTTCCTCCCACCCCCAGCTGGCAGATGCACGGGGCTGTCATAACTGTGGGTATCCCAGGTTGCCAAACGCCACCATAGCTGCGTCACTGAGAGCCAGGACGGCCCCGAGGCTGAGTGTGGCTGGGAGGGGCCCCCATGCCAAGCTGGCTGCAGCCCCGAGGCAGACAGAGCAGGTCAAAGGCCTGCCCCCTGCCCACTGCCAGTCACTCTGCGTGATGTGGCTACATGGCTACTTGCTGTTATGGACTATTTTGCACTTGAAAAAAGAGTTCAGGAATGGTGCTTGAGTGTCCGTGTTCCCACCTTCAAGAGAGAAGTAAAACATGGCAGAGATGGTAGAAGACCTCTGTGCATACTCTCAGATCACAGCCCACTCCTCTCCGCCCCAGAGGTGAATTCATACTGAATTTGGCATCCCTGACCCTGTGTATGATTTCATAGTGTCACCTTCCTGCATTTACTTTTGTGTGTCCCTGAGCAAATCAGTTATCTTCTCTGGGCCTCAGTTTCCTCATCTGTAAGATGGGGACAATAACAGTTCCTGCTTCGCCAAGGTAGTCAGGCTGGGCTCCCACTGACTCATGCATTCATTCATTCATACATTCATGCATGCATACATTCAACAAATTTTTCTGAGCACCTACCATGTGCCAGGCTCTGCTCTAGGCTCTGGGGATACAGAAATGAATAACAAGGGCAGAACTCTCTATGCTTATGGAGCTGACATTCTGTCAGGGGAACCAGCCATCAGATCATGGTTATAGCACAGTGTGATCCAAGCCTGGATGGAGGTGAGAGCAGGGGGAGGGGGTCAGGCCTTATCTAAGAGTGATAGGGGGTGTGAGCTGGGAGAGGCCAGACTCCATCTAGGTTTTACAGGGTTTGCTCTGGCTGCAGTGGAGCATGAGCTGGAGGGGAGACCAGAGGGGACACTGGAGTTTCTGTGCACCCTCCTGAGGAGAATTGGCGGGCTTAGTGCAGATGGAGGCAGCTACAACCCTGACATGCTGGACTGGGCTTAGTTCCCTGGAAACGGGCCCAGGATGTGGTAGCTGAGGCTTCCTCCCTCCTCACAGGGGACCAGCTCAGGCGTCAGCAGCACCTCCCCATGGAGGACAGTTGGGCAATGGCCCTCAACCCAAGACTGCTCATCCCTGTGACCAGCCAGGTCCCTTCTGGGAACCCCAACCCCACACCAAGGGATGACGTTCCACCCGGGTGTTCTTTACACGGTTCCCACCAGCCCAGGATGCAAACAACCCAATGGTGCATCACCCAAAACCTCCCCCATCAAAGCCACCAGGATCTATCCAGACACCAGAATACTCTGTAATCTCTGGAGAGGCAGGAGGGTGCAGATTTTGAAGCACAGGCCGGGAGCCCAACAGCCTGGGCCTGAATCACAGTTCTGCCGGTCACTGCTGTGTGGCGCTGGGCAAGTGACTTGCCTCTCTGTGCTTCTGTTTCCTCGTCTACAAAATGGGGATGATGAGAGTACAGGAACCTCCTGATAGGATCACCTCACTGCTAGGATTAATGAGTTACTCCATGTAAAGCATTTACAGCTGTGTCTGGCTCAGAGCAAGCCCTATAAAAATCTTTGCTGTTGCTATTATTATTATTATTAGTAGTAGTAGTAGTTGAAGTGTGGATTAATCCAAGAGAGGAAAAAGGAAAGGGCAGGACAGAGGGTCAAAAGAGCTGCCACTTACAGAAAGAGGTAGAAAGAATAACTGCATAGATGTGTGTATAGATACACCATCTCAGGAGACCCAAGAACCTGGGGCCAGTGGCTTTGTCTAGAGTGTGTGGGGGGGTAGAACCCTGGGGACGGGGAGGGACACCGATTTTCCGCTCTGTACCTTTTATACCCTCCCATGCTGCTTGACTTGTTCTTTTTTTTTTAATGCACTTGGATACATATTCAAAACCAAACACTCCAGAAAGAAACTCTGTCAGAGGTTTCCTTCCTTAGGGAAGGCCTCAGATCGTCCCCCTCTGCCCCCCTCCCCCCACCCCCGCATCCTGGCCTGTGTGTGGCCCAGTCTCGTCGCCACCGCTGCTGGA
>NW_007726840.1:435116-477724 GCF_000696425.1 Galeopterus variegatus
AGCTGCAGTGCCCTGCAAGAAAGGGGGCTCCTTGGAGACCCCCCAGAGCAGCCTTGGCTTCGTGGCGAGGGATGTGGGGGCTCGGGGGGGGGGGGTCCCGGCCGACTGATGAGAACTCCAAATGCTCCCCAGCCTGGGCTGCTAATCGCTTCCAGATTGGCCGGGTCAGGGCCAGGGCCGCCGCCGCCTGGCTCCATAAACAGCCCGTCGCTCCAGATGGCGGCTGGCTCCAGCCTGGCGAGCAGGTTCACCAGGGACTGGGGGGTGGCAGCAGGTGGAGGACCCCTATCCCTCTCCCCACAGCGGGCTGGGCTGCCGTGCGTCCACACTGCCCTGAGTCAAAGACACTGGGCCCAGAGGGGCTGTAGATGATGAACCCATTGCTCAGAGGAGGGAAACTGAGGTGGTAGAGATCTGAGGAGGGGGCTCCTTGAGGGTTGATGCTGGGCTTGTGTCATCTCTGGGGGGTCGCACACTGTGGGGATGCTGTGAGGACCGAGGAAGGAAGGGAAGCAGGGAGGCAGGAGTTATTCTCTGTTGGGTTCAAATTCTGGCTCTAGCTTTTACTCCCTGAAAAAATAAATTATTTCCACTCTCTGAGCCTCAGTTTTTTCATCTGTAAAATGGGGGTGGCTCAAGTACAGAGCTCGTAGGATTGCTGAAATATTCAAAGATGGGGCTCCGGCAAACTACTCCTCTTGTGCCAGCTACACACAGCACAGGTGCTCGGTACAACCTCTGTCTCCTCCTCTTCCTGAAACGTCTTCCATTCTGGCTTCTCCTCCCCCTCGAGAGCACAATGCCTCCAACAGGAAGCCACCCTGACTTCTACTCAGACCTCTCCCTTTGTGCCAGGCACTGTATCCTTCCCATGGTCTCTCTCTAGAGTCTCCCCAACACCCAGCACAGCTGGTACCCTATACTATTGTCCCCCCCGCAGTGAGGAAAGAAAGGGGGGATCAGGAAGGTGACTGGTACCCAATGCTATTGGTCCCCAGCTCCCGCAGATGAGAAAACAGAGGGCCAAGGAGGCAGCAGGATGTGCTGAGGGTCCCATCACCCACAAAAGACTGAGCCAGTGTGTCCCCGGACCTGCCTCTCATGGTGACATAGAACCTGGCCCTGTCTCCTGCCCCCACCCACCAGCCCCAGAACACACATCTTGGCACAGAGATCAGGAGCCAGGGTCACTGCCCCCAGGTTGGTACTGGGTTGAGACCCTCCCAGAGAGAAGGGTCTGAAGCCCTGACCTGCTCCCATACCTGCCTGTTTCCAAACTGAGCTGGAGCCTGGCTGGCCCCCAATATCACTCGGGTGGCTGGGCCATGGCCTTGTCCCAGGGCAGCTGGCTGCAAGACAAGGTGGTGGGGAGGGCGTCTGCTCTCGGGCCTCCCATCCTGATCATCCCTTCCTGCTCAGCTGAGCAGCAACACTCCTTAAGGGCTGAGCTCCCATTTTTCACCATCTTAACCCTTATGCCTGGCACTGAACAGCTTCAGTAAAGCTTTGTTGATTGAGTTACTGAGCGGTCATGACAACTCACACTTACGGGCTAGACACTCTTCCGAGCAATTTACTTCTAGTAATGTCTTTAACAGTCACCTAACCCTCAGAGAGAGTGGCTATTATTATTCCCATTTTACAGATGAGGGAACTGAGGCTCAGAGAGGTTAAGTGATATACCCAAGGTCACACAGCTGGAGCTAGGATTTGAACCCAAGTCTTCTAGCTCCAGAGGCACACACTTAACCATATGTCCTCCCTCCCAGGGCGGCAGTGAGCCTGAAATGCATTTGGGGCCCAGCATGCAGTAGATGCTTTTCCAAAGCCCCCTCTACATTGCCCAGTGCCTGGATTCAGATTTCGGCCCAGCCTTGAGGTCAGCGGCCTGTTCTGCCCTGTGCCCAGGAGGAATGTTCATGGTGGCCCTTGTTCGGGTCCGAGAAGAAAGGCAGCCTTATGGGCGAAAGGTGAGCTGCTGGGTGGGCGCGGGCATGTTTACCCAGGGCCGGGCGTGTGGCTCGGGGTGGCGCCGCTGTCAGCCGCGCCGGCCGCCCCGGGCCTGTGCTGGCCTCCAGATGTGAGCTGGCTCCAGCCGGCCGGGCCCCCCCCACCCCACGCACAGAGGGGCTTTATCAAAAGCGGCTGTGAGGAGGCCCGGGAGGCCGCCTGGCTCCAGCCTGCTGGCTCCAAGCCCTGGGCCTGCAGAAGCCAGGCGAGCCGTATTTGGGTTTTTGTGCCCAGGTCTTCATCTGCTCCACAGCCCAGCTCCTGCATCCTTCTCGGGTCTCCTGGGGGCCCAGGTGAGGGGACAGACCCTTTGCCAGGAAACCAAAGCTGCAGGAACAGTCTGGAGGGGCGACGATGCAAGAAAATGCCTTTAAACTTTATTTTTCTACATCCCTGGCGGCGGGGGGGCCCACATAGAAGAAAAGTGCAAAACTTAACATAATGCAGGGGGTGCTGAGTAATCAAAGTGAGGCCAGTGTGGGAAGGATGAGTGCGGATCCGGAAGGGCGGTTCCTTTGAGGGGGAGGAAAATAGGGGGGAAGGCTCACAGGGGCTCTGTTCTCTCCACAGCATTTTCTTTCTTAGACTGGGTGTGGGGGATGCAGTTCTTTACATTTTCTTTGTTGGCCTGAAGTATTTTATAATAATAAATAATAAGAGCTGGAAAAAGAGGGAAAAAAGAAAGACTCCCTCCTGCTCTTGACTCTCAGCATTACTTTTGCTAACAATGACTTCTGATGCTTTCTAGAGATTGTCTGAGAATCCACAAGCAAATCCACATATATTCTCTTTCCTATTTTGTTTTTACGAAGAGTATAAAAATATACACTGTCCTGCATCTGGCTCTTTTCACTTAGCAATCTACCCTGAGCCTTCTCTGCAGCCTCGTTCTTTCATTTTTTTGGCAGCTGGACAGTGTGGGGATCTGAACCCTTGACCTTGGTGTTGCAATACTGTGCTCTAAGCAATCAAGCTAACCGGCCAGCTGCAGCCTCATTCTTTTTCACAGGTGTGTAGTATGCCACTGTGTGGATGCATCACGGCATATTTTCCAGGCCTCTGTTGATGGATGTCTAGGTGGCTGCTGCAGTTCATCACTGCAGACCATGCTGACTACAGACGCCCCATGTCTGTGTCTTTGAGGACTCAGGCAAGTGTCTTCTAGAGCTAGTGATCAATTTTTAGAAGTAAACTGTAGGGTAGGTGCATTTCCTCTTTTGAGAGCCATTTTGAGGGCCATTCTTAATTTGTGCTCCCCAGAGTTTGTGTCCAAGTATTGTCCCACCAGCACTGTGGCTGACAAGGAAACTGAGGCACAGGGACAGTCAGATGTTCAGAAGGGTGGGTGGAAACAGCTTCACAAGGGGTCTCTGCCAATAAAACCCTTTCTTGGTTTTGTTTCTTTATGATTGCAAAAAAGAAACATGTTCATTGAAGAAACTTTAGAAAATACAGGTAATCACAGAAAATAAAGCCTCCTTCATCCACAGACCACCTCTAAGGGCTGGAAGAAGACCAGTGTTTGGGCCCCAGGATGAGCTGCCTGGTGTCCTCTCCGTCCCATGCCTGATTTGCTGTGCAACCTCAAGCAAGTCACTCGGCCTCTCTGAGCCCCTGCATCCTCATCTGTAACTGGGGCTTTCAAGGGAGCCAGCCTCAAAAGGCTGTTGTGAAAGTCAAATGAGGTCACATGGGCACAGAGGTGGCTCAACAAAAAGGCTTCATAAAGGGAGGCTATGGTAAGCCCCTCCTGACTGCGTGGCCAAATCCAGGACATTTTCATCCCCCACAGTGAGCTCTGGCATTTTATTCCTGCTCCACCACAGCCACACCCCCACGACTCCCCAACCTCCCACCAGGATGCCCCCACTCCCGTACAGATGGCACGGCTCCCTTGTCCCCCTCAGCCAACGGTGCACAGTCCCTCGTCCTGGTGGCTTAGGCCAGAAACCCTCCTGTCTTCTCAGACTCCTCTTTCTCCTTGTCCAGACTGTCAGCACTGCCTTCGAACTAGATCCTGAACCAGCCGCTCTCCACACAGCCCAGCCGCCATTATCATCTCCGGCTGGACTCTTGCCTTCACCTCCTCAGGGGTCCCCTGGCTTCAAGCCTCACCCTCACAATCTCTTTGCAGTTGGCTGGAGTCTGACAGATTCTCAACCAGGGGACATGGAGCAATGTCTAGAGAGTTTGGTTTGCCACGACGGGGCGAGGGGGTGCTGCTGGCATCCAGTGGGGAGAGGCCAGGGGTGCTGCTAAACACCCCGAAATGCACCGGATGGCACCTACTGCAGGGAATGTTCTAGTCCCCAACATCAGCAGTGCTGGCCTGAGTCAGACCACATCCCTCCTGTGCTCAGAATCTTCCAGAGATGGGCTGGTTGGTTAGCTCTGTTGGTAGAGCATGGTACTAATCACACCAAGGTCAAGGGTTCAGATCCCCATACCGGCCATCCAAAAAAAATAAAAATAAAAAAAGAGAACAGCCAGAGTCCTCACGGTGGCCACAGGCCCTGCAGGTCCTGCCCCGTGCCCTCTGCCCTCAGCTCTGCCTGCTGCCTGCTCCTCTCTCTGGCCACGGCTCCTCCCTCTTCCTTGGACCTAAAGGCCACCTCCCACCTCGGGCCTTTCCTCCCGCTTCTCCCAGACTCTATCTCATGACGCCCTTGCTGCTCAGATGTCACCTCCCCCGGAGGCCTCCCTGGCCTCTCTATTGAATACTCACTCCCTGAGCCCTTCTTGGCCACCTTCTCTGTGGCGCTTGGCCCCCAACCTCTCTGACTGTGTTTGTCGCTCTCTGTGAGGGGGCACAGGACTGGTCATCGTCACTGCTGGGCACATAACACAGCCCCTGGCACATGGGAGGAACTCGATAAATGCTAATGGATTGACCAGGGACCGCCTCACCTTTCCTCCAAGGTCCTGCTGTCTGGACAGTGGCTGGTGACAGATGATCTGGATTCCGAAAGTTGACCACCAGAGTCAGGGCCCAGAGATTTCCCACATCCTGGTGGCCATCTCACCAGCCTCCTGGGCCTGGCCCACCCAGGGTCCAGCCCTCCCTGCACCCAGGGCTCCCCTCATCAGGGACAGCAGCATGGATGGTGCTGGAGGGGATGGAGGGGACCCCAAAGGCACCTCCCCAACCACTGCCAGCATCTAGAGAGCACCGACTGGGTACCCCACTTTGGACTGGGCACCCCACTTTGGACTGGGCAGCATAGAGGTGGTACCCCAGTGACTTCCTGGGGGCAGGGGATGGTAACTTCATCATCTCCCTGTCTCCAAGGCCCAGCACTTATGTATTCAACATTTATGGAGCGCCTACTGAGTACCAGTGACTGTGCTGGGTGCATCCACCTGCCAAGAGAGACTTCTGGACAGCGGATTTAGGGAGGGGAGAAAGCGACTACATTTTCCTATCAATGCTTTTTTTTTTTTTTTTTTTTTTTTTACAGAAAGCATTCTTTTTTGTAAATAAATAAAGAATATCCAAGTAAGAAAAAATACAACCCACCACCTACCAACGCTGGGAGGAAGTTCAGGGGGACTTGGAGTGCAGAGGAGGCACCTGACACAGTCTGTGGATCCGGGGGCGGGGACTTCCAGAGGAGGTGACTTCTGAGCCGAGGCCCCAGGGTGCAGGAGAGGGGACTTGGGGGTGGAGGAAGGCCAGTCGGGGAGGCCTCTTCCATACTTGTGGCGAGGTCCACCATTTCTCGGTGGGACTTATTGCAGCTGTAAATAAAGCAGCACTTCTGTAAGTGTTTCTGTCTCTTCCCAGCCCCATCCCTGAACTGGAACTCCATGAGGGCAGAGGCTGTCCTGCCTGCCTTGTTCACCACTCTGTCCCCAGAGCCTGCCTGGAGCACACAGTGGGTACTTATAGTGGGTTGAATTGTGTAGTCCCAAAATTCATGTCTGTCCAAAACCTCAGGATGTGACCGTATTTGGAAATGGAATCTTTGCAGACTAATGAGTTCAGGATCTTGAAATGAGATCATCTCAGAGTTAGGGTGGGTCCTACAACCAAGAACTGATGAGAAGGTCGACACGGGCTGGCAGAGCACCTGGCATATGGTAGGTTCTCACTAAGGGAAGTGGGCCTGGGGTCCCCTCTCCCAGGGCACAGCCCCAAATCCTAAAGGGGAGATTGGACTTTCCCAGTCTCAGATCCTCCCAAAGCCCTGACCCCAGCCCTGTGGCCCATCTAGTGGCCCCACAAGGCCACCTCCATCCCCCAAGGAGCTCGACACCCTCAGAGGGACCAAGGCTTGGATTTCATGCTCGTAAAATGGCTGGAATCAAAGTAGGGCTCATGACATGAAGGGTTTTGAAGTCAGCTCTGGACAGGAGGGGGCATGAAATTCCCGAACATCTTGGGCCCTCTCTGGAGAACCGCCATAAACCCAGGGCCCATGGCAGGGTGTCTGGGACCCGGGCAGGAGGGTAGTGGCTGGTTACAGGGGACACCTGTCATTTTAGCAACAATCTGAATTTCAACAAAGACTTTTGGGGAAAAATTCCCAAGTTTTAGAGAAGACCAAATGAGGAAAACACAACTGAAAGCCCCTTTCCCTGATGTTAGAGGCAGCGAGCAACCCAGTGGCTGGAGCGCAAAAACTGGGGCCCTGAAGCTGGGGTTCCCAACCCTGCTCTGCCACTTACTTGCTGTGTGACACTGAGCGAGTTGCCTAACCTCTCTGTGCCCACTACCGTGACTGCCAAACAGGGATAATAACAGCCCCTCCTTCAAAGGGTTCTGTGAGGGTGATCTGAGTGACTTTAGGTGATGCGCTGGCCTGGCCTCTGGGGCATTGCTAAGTTACTGACACTGTTACAATTATTTTTTCTATCTACGTGAACATTAGCATCTCCCGGGTTGAGGGCTTATTGTGAGTCAGGTCCTCCACAGGCATAGGTCTCACCGAATCGTCCCACAGCCATGCAAGGTGTGCCGTGCACCCCTCAGGCCACAGTTGTGGAAGCCGATGATCAGAGATGTAAGGACACTTGCCTGGGGCACACAGCTGGTGGGAGGCAGCGCTGGGACTCGAACCCCAGTCCTTCTGGCCGCTCAGTCCACACTCCAGTCACTGCCCTTTAGGAAATATGAGCAGCCAGAAGGAAAGGAGAGCCTCCTGTATTCACACAGCCTGGGGCAGGGTCTTCAACTCTGGCCACCTTCTGGACCGAATAACCCTTTTGCTCTGGGGTGTCCTGTGCACTGTGGGTGTTTAGTAGTATCTTTGGCTTCTGCCCACTTGATGCCAGAAGCAGCTCCACGGTTGTGACAACCAAAAATGCCTCCAAGTGTCCCAGGGAGGGAGCAGTCCCTGGTTGAGAACTGCGTTAGAGTAAGGGGGCTAAACTGTCGTCTCCTTCTGGGTTTGTCTCCCTGACTACGCACCTCCCCCCCCCATCCCCGCCACCAACACACACACTTTAAGAAAAATAGGCGGCCATTTCATCGTATGTCCTGATTTTCTCATAAAAACCATGGCCGGGTGACATCATGCATGCATTTAATGTAGGCAAATCCATCTTCTCAGGGTGGCAGGGGCCAGCCTCAGCCATGGGCATCTTGCCGTGCTGGACTCAACTAATGCTGAAAATCTGGGATTTCACCCCATGCTGTCCTAGGCCCTCTGCAAGGAGCAGCAAAGAGCCACCTCAATTCTGGACTGGGGAGACATTTTGGACGGGTTGATCAGGGTGTTTGTGGCCTCCCACTGGGGCCTCTCTGGGGCCGCCTTGACCAGGCTGGGCGTGGGGGTGCAGCATCTTGCTTCCTGGCTCCACACCCCACGCCTGTGCACACCAGGGCCCCTTCAGTCTCTCCTGGTCCCTTCCAGAGCCCCACAGGTTCCCCTTTCTCTGCAGTGGGAACCCAGCCTAATCCCATCTTCTAGGACGATTCCTGCTAGTGGGGAGGCACCATTTTTTGCCATTGCACAGGTGGGGAAACTGAGGCTCAAAGAGTGGCTGGGGTCCCAGAGTTCGAGGCCCAAACCCCTGGAACCCAGCTGTGGCCCCGTATCCCTGGTGTGGGTGTTGCCCAGGGTCTCTGGGTCAAGCTCCTCACTGCTCCTTGGGGGAGGGGGTCTCCGTCTGACCCCAGGGTCTCCAGAGAGCAGGAGAGGGGATCAAGAGGTGTCGAATAAGAAGGAAAGAAGGGAGGGAAGAAGAGGCCCCGCACCCACAGTACCCTCCGCAGCTGCCAGAGCACCCGCTGTGCTAAAGACCCCATGCTGGGTGCTGAGAGACGCCCAGTCCTGACAGTCCCCTCACAGCCCACACACAGAGGGCCCGTGACCATTCCCATTTCACAGATGAGGACACTCAGGCCCCAGAGGCTGGGTTGCTTGCCCAAAGTCACACAGCAGTAAGTTGGGGGGCCTGGGATTTGACACTAGGCTGTCTGCTCCAGGGTCCACGTTTTACACACACACACCCAGGTACAGCTGCTCCCCCAGACTCAAGGACCCCTGTGCCCATCTCAGGGCCATCTGAGGGCCAGGGTTCTAGCAGTGGTGTCTGGTTTGCAGCCTGCTGAGAGCAGATAAATCCAAGTCTCTCAGACCCCCATTTAACCCACCGTGGATCACTTGCCAGCTGTGTGTCTTAGGGCAGATGGTGCCCCTCTCTGAGCCTCAGGATCCTTGCCCGCCTCCAACAGCACCATCCCAGGGGAACAAGGGTTCCAGTCAGCAGGGGTCAGCTTTGTGGTTTCTCTAAGCAGAGCTTCAGTGGGGTGCAGAGACCATCTCGTACAGCTCCTGTTGATGCAGCTAGGATCCTTGCCCGCCTCCAACAGCACCATCCCAGGGGAACAAGGGTTCCAGTCAGCAGGGGCCAGCTTTGTGGTTTCTCTAAGCAGAGCTTCAGTGGGGTGCAGAGACCATCTCGTACAGCTCCTGTTGATGCAGCTCCGGCTGGTCAATTGAATTCAGCACGCCTGGGGTCCCTGCTGTGCCATGCTTTGGGGTAACATATTCATGATTTCATAGGACACACTGACATTGGTAAAAATGTCAAGGAGCACCAGCCTGATGGATTCGGGCCTGGCTGGGGGAAAGCAGGGGTGTTGAAGTACCCCTCTTGGGGCTGGGTTCTTCAAGTTGGGGGAACTCAGGGTGCTCTGGGTCACTGCCTGTGATCAGACTGAGGGGACAGAGGCCCAGGGGCTGGCCACATGCCCAGGGTCACCCAGCACCATCCAACCTCTTCCACCACCTTGGGGCCTTTGGGAAGGCTGGGGTTGGGGGTGGATCAGGAGCTGCAGGGACCAACAGATTTCCTCTGGCAAGTCCTTTAAGCCTCAGTTTCCCCTTCTGTAAAATGGGTTGGATCAATAGTCCCTATCTCATAGGGCTGGGGGGAGAGTCAGTGAATTATTTTACAATGTGCTCAGCATGAAAAAGACACTCACTAAGTGTGGACTGGTATTCTTATTCCCTGGTTCACCTCACACCCCAACCCCAGGGGCCCAGAGAGAAATCTCTGGACACAGACAGTCCTGGGTGCTGTATGATGACAGTCATGGGTTCAGATCCCAACTCAGGTGGGTCACCCTGAGCTAGTGACTTAAACTTTCTGAGCCTCAGTGTCTTCATCTCTAATATAGGGGTGCCAACAACACCATGGGATGGTTGGGAGAAAAGTGAGGTGGTGGGAATGGAGCACTTCAGGGCCCTCATCAGTGGTGAATAAATTGACCTCACTTGACCTCGCTGGGCTGGAAGTGGCTGATTAGTCGTCCTGGTGGGTGGAGGGTAGGCAGTTGAAGCCACTGGCTCCAGGTCACACTGATTGGAGTTGAATTCCACTTTGTGGCTCAGAGCCGTGTGATCTTGGGCAAGTCACTCAGCCTCTCTGGGCTCAGTTTTGTCCTGTTAACATCAGAAGACCCCCAGGACCAGCCAGCCTCCTTGATCCTTCCATCTGGGGGTCTCACAGGCATCATCACACTCCACCCAGCACCGGATGGCCCCCCCAAACTGGCCCCGCTGGAGCCTTCCCTGAGGCAGGAAAAGGCAACTCAGGCCTTCCTGGGCTCAGGCCAGAAGCTGGGAGTCCCCTGACTTTCCTCCTCTTATCCTCCACGTCCACCCCACTAGCGAGTCCTGCAGGCTCCAATGTCTGAAAATTCTGCATTTCATTGAACCTAAGTGGCCATGGGAAAAACGTGCATCCTAGAATCAGGAATTATGGTGTCCAGCCATTGGACCGCTTCTTCCCTCCTCTCCTGGGAATGCCTGGGCCGGCCCTACCCTCTACCCTTTGGTCTCCTGCAGTCACCTCCCTGGTCCCCTACGTCCCCCCTCACCCCCATGGTCTGCTCTCTGCAGGAAGCTAGAAGGACTCCGTGAAAACCTGAGTCACAACTGTCCCTCCTCTGCAGTGGTTCCATCTCCCGAGAGGAAAAGGCAGATCTTCACAAGGCTCTGCATGATCTGTCTGCCCCTTGGCTCCTGAACCTCCCCTTATTCACCCCCTCCCTCCTCCCATCTGTCCCTTCTCCCATCGTCTCTCTGCTCCAGTCACACTGGCTTCCTGGCTGTTTCTCCAACAAATCAGGCACGCTCCTGTCTCAGCCTTTGCACTGTCTCCTCTGCCGAAAACCTTCCCCTACATGTCCGCAGCACTCTCTCCCTTACCTTCTTCAGGTCTTTGCTCAAACGCTGCCTTCTCAGACGTCAGCCTTCCCTGCCACATCTCTGATTTTCAACGGCACCCCAGCCTCACCTTTGTCACCCCCATCCCCCTTCTCTGCATGATTTTCCTCTATAGTATTTATCACCAGCTGATCTTCTGCATAATTTACTTCTCATTTGTTTATTGTCTCTCCCTACCCCCTTCCCTGGCCCATCACCACCCCCAGAATGTGCATTTCACGAGGGAAGGGGTTTCTGCCTGTTTTGTTCCTTGCTGTATCTACTGGGTCTAGGGCAATGCCTGGCACACAGTAGCTGCTCATTAAATCTTTGTGGCCCGAGTGAATCTGGACGCGTGGTTGCTGACATGTCCCTTGGGTAAGTGGGAGGCCCTATGATTCGAAATCACCCTATAAACCATAGAGAGCAGTGCCCTTTGGGTGTCACAGCTGAGTCATGTTCTGAGTTGGGGTTTGTGGGAAAGGGACAGCTGAGGGTCCTAGTGTTTACAGTCAGACTCTCAGAGCCGGGTGCTGATCAAGAGGCCAGGCCTGGAAGGGGGGCCAAGGAGCTTCCGAGTCTGGCTTTGGGCCTCTGACCACAGTGTCAAGTCTGTCAGCGAAGGGTCAGAGAGGCAGGGAGGTCAGCACGGCTGGTTGTGGCTGGCCCCATCCTCCGGCCTGAATTATCTGGGAAGAAAAATAAGTACATTCCAAGGAAACCGTGGCTTGGGCCCAAGAGCCACTGGGTTTGTGTGTGTGTGAGAGAGAGGGGCAGGAGGGGCCTGGGGAAACAGTGGCCCTGCCTGAGCTTTGGAGTGGCCAGGTCACAAGGTCAGGGTGACCCAGGAGACCTGGGGTTTGGACCAGACCAGGGGAGGTGACCCCGAGATTGTGAATGGCTAGGACATGGAGCTCCTGCTGCAGTGTGGAGGGGAAACCACTTCCCTGGGCTGGGGTGCAGCTCAGGTGACCCTGGAACTGGCTAAGCCGCCTCCTAATGCTGGGCAGTGTCCACTTCCACCCCTCAGGCTGTGGAGAGGGGGCAACCGAGCCTTGCAGCCATTTATGCAACCAGTCACAGAGTTCCTACTATGTGCTATGCACCATGGACTTTTATTTATTTTATTTATTTATTTTTTTATTTTTTGTCTTTTGTCTTTTTTCCGTGTCCGGCAACGGATTGCAACCCTCAGTGTTGCCCCCGTACCGGACCGGGACCGGCAACGGGATCGCAAGCCTCGGTGCTGCTCCCACACCTCGCTCAGCCAGTGAGCAGGAGCCGGTCTGCACGTGGGATCCGAACCCTCGGACGGGAGCGCCGCCGCGCTTCCCAAGCGGCGCACTATCCAGTGCGCCACCGGGCCGGCCCCACCATGGACTTTTAATGTGACAACGTGATGTGCATCTTCCCACCAGGGCCTTGCTGTTCCTGGCGCCTGGAACTGTCTGCCCAGTCAGACTCTGGGCACAGAAGCTCCTCCTCACCCTGGGGGTCACCTCCTCAGCGAAGCTCCCTGCCCAGCGCCGCCCTCCCACCCTTTGCTCCTTTGCTTGGGTGTGTTCTTAATGCTTCAAAAAATGACAGTGAATCAGTCTCCCCAACTCAGACCTCAGGATTTTTATCTCTTTTGTTCACTGCTGTGTCTCCAGCACAGGGCTTGGCACACAGCAAATGAACAAATGAATGAACGAATGAATGAAAGCTCTACTGGGGAAGTGGATTGGCTCCTAACCAGATGGGGAAGGGGACTGGAGGAGGCAGGTGACTGGTAAACTGTGGCCTGAAGAAGAGGGCTGGGTGGGCAGGTGAAGAAGCCAGGAGATGATTTTGTTTCAAAACCTCTTCCTCCAAGGAAGGGTTAAAAGGTAGCTCAGAGGTGGCAATTGGTGATTAAAAACCGAAAAGCCTTTAATTCATTGCCACCACAAAAATTGAGACATTTCACTAAATACTGATGTCTGGCTTCTCTCTTGAAAAATTGAAAGATTTAGCCATCTCAGCTGGCATTCCAGAGGCAAATGCGGTCAGTTCTCCCGTCACGGCCCTATCAGGCCCTTGAGGCATTTGAGTTTGCGAGCCCTGCAGCCAGCGGCCGCCGTGCGTCCTCGTAGCACGACCCCTCCACGCGCACCCAGGCTGGGTGGCCTTGGGCACGCCCTTGAAGAGCCTCAGCTGGTTCTCGGTAGAAATGGGCTGGTAGCGCAGGGGAAGGGGAGAGTTGGCGCGCTCTCCTCCCCCGGTCTCCAGCAGGCTGCCCCGATGCCAAATGCACACACCCAGAAGCGTGGTGGTCCCTCTCCGGCGCAGCGTCCACATCTGTCCCCTCCCCCAGCCCTGGGGGCCGGCTGGGAGCTGACGCGTGGCTGGGCTGAGCCGGCGCGTTGGGCCACAGCGCACGGGCGCCCTCTGCTGACCGGCAGCGGGAGCGCAGGCCTGAGCCGGAACTGGGGGCTAACTTACATTTATGGAGGACTTGCTGTGTGCCGAGGGCTGTGACGAGCCCAGTCCATGTAAAATCCCACGTAATCCTTAGAATAACCCCGTGAAGAGGATACCGAAAGGCACAGAGAGGTTAAGGAACCTGCCCAGGGTCACACAGCTGGTAGGCAGAAGAGGCCGACTTCCAGGGCTGCACTAAATTATGTGATCTCACCTTCACTCACTCAAGAGTGCATGTCTTTTCACTCACTCTCTAGTCACGACTACTTATTGAGTACCTACTGTATGCCAAATAGGAACACAGATAGCTAACAAATAGGAGAGAGATAGCAGGAACACAGCAGCTAACACAACAGGCCCTGTCCTTGCCCTCTTGCAGCTGACATTTTAATCGGGTAGGGAAGGGGCAGATAGGAAACAAATATATCATTATCAGTTGCCATAGAGACCAAATGATAAGCCTGTGTGTGTCCCCAGTTTCTGTCATGCACCCACTCCAGTGTGATTTTTTTGCCCCACCTCTAGTATTATTTGCTTCTGGACATTTGGTTTTACTTTAAATATATTTTTAAAAGGAATTCACATCACTACCACACCTGGCCAACCAGTATCAATTGTCATTTATAGGTGGTGTTGAGGTCACTATTAATCAGTGTCCTCAGTGTGTCGCCTCGAGCAGTGGCACTGGAATCTGTCCCTGGGAGCCCCGAGATGAGGCCAGCCCCAAGGCTGGGCCCAGGGAACAGAGGGAGGTGCCATTAACTCCTGAAGAACGTGTGTGGCCTCCAGGCTTCTCTGCCACTGCAGCCTGTGCTTTTTCCGGATTCTGCTGGTGACCCTCAAGCATTCTGAGGTGAAGGCCTTCCCTGGCCAATCTGAGAGCAGTGGCTTCCATTTTAGTGCCCTCCCCAGCCAAACAACACAGGATCGTGTGACTATCTGGATCGTGCAACAGGTCTAAGGGGACTTGCCCGGACCTGATTCTCAGAATTCCTGCCGGAGATGGACAGACTTCTTAGCCAGTCCACCTGTTTGTCCCTCCACCCAGCCACCCAACTACCCTTACATCATCCATGATTTAGTGAGTACCTGGCAGAGGCAGAAGGAGGCCTCACAGGGCCATCGGGACCTTCCCTTGTCACTACCAATGGCCTGATAGGCCCAAGTGACACTCCCAGAGAGGGAGGTCAGGCCCAGCCCTGGAAAATAATTCATTCATTCAGGTGGCATTCTGACTTTGTGCGAGGCACTGTTTTCAGCACTGGGATCACAGCAGTAAATAAGCCAGATGAGTCCCTGCCTGTATGAGGCCCACATTCCAGCAGGGGAAAAGGAATAATTAGACCAATAAATCAGATCGTTAGATACTGATAGTTGCCATGAACAAAACACAACCAGGTGATGTGGACACAGAAGGACTGGGGGTGGCTTTTTTACATGGGGCTTAGGGAGGGCCTCTAGCAAGATGAGACACATGAGCTGCAATCAGGGGATGGGAGCCAGCTATGTAGAGACAAGAGGTGCAGGAAGAGCATTTTGGGCAGAGAGAACAGCAGTGCAAAGGCTGAGATGGGGTGAGGTTGCCAAGTTGAGCAGGATCCCTCCGGCTGTGTGGGGAATGGCCTGTGGGTGGTGAGACCAAAGCCAAGAGCCCAGGGAGGTGTTGGTGACTTGGGCTGGGAAGGTAGCAGTGGCTGAGAACTGGCTCTGAAAGCAAGAGTTTTCTGTAGTATCAACCTAGAGCACCCACTTGTTGGCACGAGATCTGAGCTTTTCAAAGCACTGCCACAGGGCAGGAGACATCAGAAATACAGGCCAAGAGGTAAAGACTTGCCCCACTCACCTGGTAAGCTATATGGGTGGTGTTGGGAGCCCACCCTGCCAGCCATATGCTTCGTTGTCAACACCTCCTCATCCACTGGACTCTGAGGAGCAGAGGCCACTTTCCAGCCTCTGAGGGAGGGACTGAAAGTGTCCTCAGCTGACCACAGGTAAGAGTTTCCAATCTGAGCTGCACGTGTACACTGAGGTGGGGGCAACCTCACCCCATCTCAGCCTTTGCACTGCTGTTCTCTCTGCCCAAAATGCTCTTCCTGCGCCTCTTGTCTCTGCACAGCTGGCTTCCATCCCCTGAGCTGCACATGTACACCTCTCCCTGTAGCACAGAGAGTGCTCTGCAGCCACTCGATAGCTGGTGATAGTGGCCACTGGTCGGCTGGCCCCGACAAGCCATGCCAGAGCCACTTGATGCTTCAGATGACAGCCTTGGACTGTGGGAACTCCTTCCCATAAGGCACTCTTACAGTTCAGTGAAAAAGTAACCAAGATGGGGGACTGGCCCATGGCTCACTTGGGAGAATGTGGTGCTGATAACACCAAGGCCACAGGTTCAGATCCCTATACAAAGATGGCCGGTTAGCTCACTTGGGAGAGCATGGTGCTGACAACACCAAGGCAGGGGTTAAGATCCCCTTACCGGTCATCTTTTAAAAAAAAAAAAAGTAACCAAGATGAGCAAAGGACATATTTGCCTTTTCACCATGAGGAAAGACGCAGCTGCGCACATAGGAAAATGCACGTGAAAACTATGAAATACCATGTTTGGCTCAAAGACGGGCAGGCACAAAAGTATGCTCATAGAGGAAGGGAGGGGAAATGCCCCTGGGCTTGCATTGTTGGTGGGAGGGTAAGTCGATACTTCTTTGGTAGGAAACTTGAAAATGTCAAAACTTAAAATGCCCACGTCCTTGGATGGCAAAGTCTGCTTCTAGGACTTTATTCCACAGACGAATGCCCTAAGGCAGGCAAGCAGCAGTGAAGCCTTGGAGGCCACCTCAGTACCCATCGGTAAAGGCCTGGCCATCGAACTGGTGGCACATCATATACTGGGGTGCTCTGCAGCTGTTCACAAGCACAGGGCAGATCCCTCAGCGCTGCTCTGCAGGACCTGGAGAAAAAGCCCTGGGGGCAAGAGAAAGTGGAGGCCACATTCCCACTCATGAAAAAACGAGTGTGTAGGAAGGAGGGGAAGCGGCAGGAGGAGAGGGGCACTGGCTTGCACATGCCTGCTCAGTTTCAGGAGCTCAGTCACACTGGTGCCTACCTTGAGAGAATGGAGTTGGAGATGGGAGGGGACTTCACCCTCCATTCTATTCCCTTTCTGAGCACCATGCTCTAACCAACTGAGCTAACCAGCCAGCTGTTTCTTACAATTAATAATGTCTTACCCTTATAACTGGCAGTATTTTTTCTTGACGGCACATAAACCAACGCTGCATCTTACAGTAGATTCAGTGAACTGTTGGTCTGTTTCCCATGAATCTTGCAAACACAGGTGTCGCTGCTCAGGCTCCCAGGGCCCACAGCATGTCCCTGGGCAGAGCTTTCAGGATCACAGGCCTCGCAGAGATCAAAGGACACCACGTTGACAATCCTAGGAGGACTAGGGGCAGCTGGTGACAGACTGCCATGTACAGAGGTCTGAACTGTGGCCTGCAAGCTGTGCACAAAGGATGTGTCTACTTTGTTCTACAGAGGGTATGAAAAGTTTGCTAATTGATGCACCCATGTTGGAGATTTCACATAAAAATCTGCATTTGCCACTTCTCTTGGAAAACTAGAACGATCTGGCATTAACTGAGCCCATGTGCCTAGTACTAACACCTTTGTATTCACCTGTCCTCACCCACCTGCATGGCATCAGACACACACCAGAACCCCAAAGATGTGGCCAGTGCCTTCTTATTCCCAGTGACAGGACTAGCAATGAGGCTGTTCTAGCACTAAGATCCCCCCCTCTCCCAAGGTCACCTCCACCGTGTGACAGCTCTGACTACATACAGCAGCTAATCTCATGTAGTCCTTGTAAGGAAGTCTTTGAGGTAAGTCTTTTTGCCACCTCCATAGCTCAGAGCTATGTACAGAGCAGCACATGCCTGCATCTTATTTCTCTCAAACTGTAAAGAATGAAGATAGTTTACAAGCTGCCTCTCCTTAAAAGACTTTCCTCTTCTGCTGAATAGGAAAAGGAAATCGCTAATGGTGTATCCCGAACTTCCTTCATGGGGTTCTGTGGTTAGAGAGTGAGGTGCACAGGGGCAGGCTGAGAGAAGGAACATGACTGTCCACTGTGGGCTCCCCCACTACCAGGGCAAGGGCAGGAGGCCAGCAGGGATCTGTTGACAGGACGGACAGAGGAGAAGAGACATGCTAGGAGGGTCCCTTCCACTCACTTCACACCACCCACATCGCTTGTATGACACCATGACTAAAGGCCCACCCAGAGGGCCCAGGAACTCTCTTGGGCAGGGATACAGCTCAAGGGACCTGCCCTGGCCCCAAGATCTGGGAGTTGGTCAGAGGTCACAGGGCAGCAATGGAGGTCCATTGTTGGGTTGCTGTTGGTCAACCAGAGGGGGTGCTTTTTACACCCACTGCCTCCCCCAACGTTGTCAAGTCACTATGGAGACCTCCCCACACCTCAAACTTTTACACGGTAAAAAACAACAGCAGATGTGTCCTCTCTCTGGTGCAGAAAACTGGCAAGGGCTGGGGATCAGAGGTGTGTAATCCAGGTAAGTCACCTGGCAAAGGTGACACTCTATGGCTGGCTGGTTAGCTCAGTTGGTTAGAGCACAGCCTTATAACACAAAGGTCACAGGTTCGGATCCCTGTACCAGCCAGCCACCAAAAAAAAAAAAAAGATTAAAAGTGACACTCTATGAACCTCAGATGAGGACTTCTTGTGTGCCCTAAGTTTAGGCCTAAATTTCATCCACATGCCTGAGAACACCTGTAAACCCACCGACAATGAAGAACAAATTACACAACCGTGGGCATAATACCCACAAGACCACAGATTCAAGGGGCTGGCCAGTTAGCTCACTCGGAAGTGTGTGGCGCTTCCAACACCAAGGTCAAGGTTGGGATCCTCTTACTGGCCAGCTGCACCCCCCCCCCCAAATCAAATTGAAAACAGTTGTCACAAGAAGGTTCTATCTGAATGTTACGGTTTTAGAGTCCATCAGCCACTAATAAGAAGGTAAAAAAGTGTATACTCTAGGATTTGAGATGGGCCTTCCCCTCTTTGTGGGTCATTACTCAGCACAGAAGGGATGGGTGCCACCTTTAGATTTAGACCTGAACTTGCTTTGGGTTAGACTCTCCCCTATCCTCCTCCTCCCTTGGGAAAGATGACTGAGGGCGAAGAACACACAAATGGCCCAGTCCATGCTCAGCGGAACTGAAAGGCAGCATTCATCCCAGAAGACCATCAAGACCACCTGGCAGAGATGTGGACAGGGCCTCCTGGAGGGCAGCCTGTTGGGAACAATCTGGCCCTTTCCTTGCAGCCAGTTCTTCTGATACCTGCCCTGCCCCAAGAGCCAGAAGGGAATGACCTGCTCCAGACCACAGCAAGGAGCTCAAGTCCTTGGTAAAAAACTGCTGCAGACTTGTTCCCATTCCTTACACAGCAGATGGTAGGCAAATCGTCAATCATCAGATCAAAATACTTGTTTCAAACATCAGAAATACATGTGAAAATCCTATGATTTTTTTTCTCCCAATAGACTACTAAGTCCAGCCAATAAATGGCTTCTAGTAGAGATTTAGTAGCTAGAGTCCAACAAAACTAAATAAACCAAAGGAAGAACCCTTTTCTAAAACTACAATCTTTTAGGACAGGGGTCAGCAAACCATGGTCCATGGGCCAAATCTAGCCCACTGCCTATGAAGAAATTTTTTTACAGATGAACATTTGCAATTTTTTCATGGGAAAGACTAACTTTGAATCTCAATTAAGCAAAATGTTATCCCCCTAAAAAAAAGGACTCCGTTCTTCACGTTAGTAGGCCAGTAACATTACTAAAAATACTGTATTTTATTTTGAATTTCACCAACAAAAATTCTATGGAAATTTGTTTTGTTATATAAGTACTTACATAATATCCTTGATTTTTGCCTCTTGACCTGCAAAGCCTAAATATTTACTAATTTTGGCCCTTTGTAGAAAAGTTTGCCAACCCCTGCTTTAGGATGTCACTTGGAATCCTAAAACATCTAAAAGATTACATTCTGTCCCTAAATTAATATGCCAAGAGGAAGAAGAGCACAGCCTGTTAAATATTAACGCACACTTTTTTATTATATTAAAATCAGGCAATGGTCTGACAATAAAAAGGCTGCTTATGGAATACTGTTATGTTAAACTTTACTTACAGGATGTTAAATCCTTAGAACTAATGTTTTCCCCAGAAAAAGATTAATGGAAACATCAATTGCTTTTCAGACTTGATAGTTGCTGCTTCAGAAGGTAGTTTTACACAAATACTAAGTTTAAAAAAAAAACTTTAGAACACAATGAATTGCTTTTATTTCGGTATGCATCCACATTTCAGCATTTAGTGGTCCTGAACAGAAAGTGGAAAAACGCAGCAATATGCCAGGAAGTCAAGCCCGCCAGTTTCGGGGATCTGTTGTGCACAACAAGTTCTTTCTTAATCCCTGCTGAGGATTGTGAGAAGCAGCAGCACCAAAACCAAAGTATGCACCGAATTCAAGGTTCCTTTTGTTCCAGTTGTCAAATTTCAAACTAGACCCAAATGGATTGCAAGGATGACCAAATGAGTCCTGTTCCAACCTTCTTCAATTTTTACAAGCAAAAGCAATTATAGGAAAAAAAAAAAAAAATTCAGCGGGATCATGTGTGCTTACAATTGTCTTCATGTGGCCTTTCTGCAAGTTTAACCAAGAAGGACTCTGACAGCTGGCAGGTCTGAGTAACCCTGGTGACTGTTCTTTTCACCTTATCAAAACCTGAGCTAAAAAACGCATCAGCTGAGGATGACAGCAGAGGGTGGCAGGGCTGAGGAGCCAATATTCATTTCCCAGGCTGGTGGAGAGTGAACAAATGTGGTTACAAAACTAAAGGAGGGAGGTCAGAGACTCTTTCCAACATTATCTGATGGCTTCTGGCCAAAGAAAAGTGTCCTGGAAAGTGGTGATGGTGCAAAAAGGGACTTGAGGAGGAGGAAGGAAAAAGCAGCACCCCTCGATAAAGGTAGGGGAGAGACGATATGGGGAAAGCCCTGAATTCCTCACCAAAGGCCAATTTCAGAGGGGAGCAGAGGGGTTACAATCTATGCTTCGGCCAAGGGTGGGAGTAAGGGAGAGGGGGGAACAGGATGATGGCTTGGAAGGGGAATTATTTAAGACTTAAAAAAAGAAACCAGGGGTGCAGCCAAAGCAACCCCCACACCCAGCAGTAGTCCCACAGGCTGCGACCTGAAACCTTCACATCTATTCTAACGAGCCACCCCAAGCTGGAGGGCTGTTGCAGGGAGGGCAGGAGGTGGGGGAAAGGGATGAGGGAGAAGGCAGAGACCCCAGGCCATGTAATCAGCAGCAAGGTGATGTGTGATGTGTCTTTTCACAGTTGAGTTAGATGTGCCCCACCAGGTATGGTGGGAAGCAATTTAAATATATTTTCTTGATCCCAGAAGTTCAACTACATGGACAGTGGTTACACTTGACAGGATGATTTGTTATAGCACAACTCATATATTTCAAATGGACAAAAAATTAGTATCATTTACAGTATCTTAAGATAAATTGCCTTTGAATGGGAACTTCCTTTCCAGTACTTTGAGGTCTACAAGATGTATCTAGAAAATTTACTACTGTGGAAAATGAAGACTGCTTAAATCGAATGGGGGGAAGGGGAAGGGCCTCTGGTTTTTCTTTTTGATTAATTGCTGTAACACTGTCCTTCAGGTGGCTGAGGGAGTTTCATATTTTCTTTAGACATCATTAGGCGCCGAAGCTCTTGCAGGACAACTTTGATGCTATATGAATTCTGCCATTTTGCTAGCACTGATATGGCTCTTGGGTCCACCTACAAAAAGGCAAAAAAAAAAAAACCCAAATTACTCTCAGACTCTCAAGCAAAATAGCTGTACGCTGGGGTTAAGCTACAGCACAAACTCAAGTAAAAACACTGATCATGCTGGTCAGCAAATGATACCCAACATGCAAAACACCTGCCTGCATGATTCCCTCCATCCAGTCAGTCTGTTTTTCTTGTTGTGTGTTCCAAACTCTATTTGGCAGAAAGAAACTGACAGACACTTGGCAAGACTCAACCCAGCTCAACTTGGCTCTACAACAATGACCTGCTCCTGGGCCAGCTGCTGCCATGACCAGGGCCTGTCTTTTCTTAACTCTACACCTAGCTGCTGGTAGATGATAAAGACGTGCAGGACAAAGGTAGTGGGGTGGCCCAGACCCGTGCTCTAGTACAAGGGATGCCACAGAGCCAGTCTCTCAGGTTAATGCAGCATTTCCCAAAAGAAACCTCCCAAAGTATGGGTTGAGTTCTGGGTTTAGGACTTTAGGTGGAATTTAAATACAACATTAAATACTGAACATACAGTAACAGGCTCATCTCTTAAAATTTCTTTCAAATCTTCTGACTATCTCAAAGACAAAGGCTTGGTGTGATGTTAACACGTTTAATGCTCCTTTACACTTGCTGATCTCCCCTTTGAATGAGAGCAGGCCTCAAAGGCTCAAAGCCTTTTGCGAGCAACATATGGAGTAAGAATTCCATTTATAGTAGTAAAAGCAAGTTTAAAAACCAAGACCATTGAAGGAAAAAATATTATGTACCAGTTGTTCACAAATAAGGCCCAAGAGGCAGTAAAAGTGTGGCCCTGGACAAGATCTTCCACCTCTGTGCCTCAGTTTCCTCATCTCTACCTCATGGAGGTATCATGAGGACTGAATGAGCTCCTATCTCAAAGTGGCCAGCACAGAACTGGCCTAGAGTAAGTGCTCTACGAGTGATACTTAAATACAATTGGGAAACAGGTCCCACCCCAAATCTGTGCATGTATACACTGTGATATATTTTATCATCAAATAACCAAGGAACATAAGAAATTGGGCCCAATCCAAACACCCCTGATGTTAACAAAGCAAGTTTCAACCCCGAGGAATAAGTAGGGATAGAAAAAACAACTTACCACTCCATTAGAACTATTAACTCCATTCATATTAATTTTTGTTACAAATCTTACAAAGGGGGGTGCTTCTGGGTATTTAGGTCCACATTCTATTTTAAGGCTGTATATTCGGTTTTCATAAATTGTCTGGGAAAAAAGGGTACAGAGATGTCAGTTAATTACAAAGAATTGAAAAAGGTAGAACCTGTGAAACTGCATTTACTCCTGACTGTAGAACTGGTGCTTCTGCTTCCAGCACACAGAGTCTACTTGTGATGTGCCAAGTCAGCAGTAACCAGTTCCTGCACTAGTTTATATAAATTCTGAGCCTTAAGGGAATAAAAAGACAGACATTTAAGCTAACATCATTGAAGTTTTAAGTTAGTATTATTAAGCCCAATCAGAGGGACCTGTTTTTATAGTAATTTCTCTACTTTGCAGACCTGTCCTACTCTCTGGGAAATGGTGTTGTAGAGGCATTCTTTATTCTAGGAAGCCACACTGCACGTCCACTCACACCAGGGTCATCAGCCAATGTATTAAATACTACTGTCTGTGTGCAAAGCACAAACAGGTCACCGTTTTTGAGAATTTCAAAATGAAGCACGGTGGGTGGTGGCAGCAGTGCAGACACAGAGCTGCTTTCCCCTTCTCCATCACTCTGGGGTTGGGCACTGCATGAAGGATCTCAACTGGTATGTTCCATCGCTCCTTGTGAGCTTTTACTTTTTTTGGTAGTCATAATGACATGAGAAACGAATGGCATTTACTGGTTGAGATAGGGGATCAGGGATGCCAGGCCAGCATAGGAAAAAATAGTTCTTAAAATGCCAATTGGTGCCCGTGTTGAGAAACTCTTTTCAGCATTTCTCAAGTCCAATTCCCCATGCCAATGACTTTTACATTGTAACATCCACCTGATAAGCAGCAAAACGTGCGGCTGTCACCAGGCTGTTTCTTCTGCCTGGAGTGCCCTGCCCCCACCTGAATAACCACAAATCCTTGAAGACCCAGTTCAATCACCACCTAGTTCCTGTCTGTCCTATATGAAGTCACACCATTATCACTTATGAGTCTGAAGACTACACTGAAGGGTGACATCTCCCCATTAGAGTAGCCACCCTCCTATGGGTTCCCCTCTCAGGGATCAGTGCCTTTTCCTCACTAAAGGAGTCTCCGGCAGCACAAATAATTGCTCCTGTGTAAACAGCGACATCTAGTGGTCTCTGGGGGGAATAATCACAGAGGACGTGATTAAAACCCTTGAAAACAATGTCTTAACAGTGGCTTGTCCCTGATAAAAAGCTAGAATACCCCACATCCATCCACTTTCCTCCACTACCGTCACGTCATCTGAACTACCCCAAATCTCTGCTTTTTCTCTGACTCCCCTGCAGTCTGCTCTCCACACAGCAGCCCAACTGACATTTAAAACTGGAGGAAGCTGTCTCTGCTGGCTTAGCCCCTCCAGTGGTTTCCTAGTGACCTGAGGAGGAAGCCCAAGTTCCCACTGATCCGTGCACCCCTGGCCTTCTCTCTTTTTATTCTTCTCCCTCCCTGCCAAAACCCTCTGGCCTCCTTATTCTTCTTTGAACATGCCAAGTTCTCTCTACCTTGGGGCTCCTACACCAGCTGCTCCCCCTCTCCAAAGTCCTCCTGATCCCCCACCTGAAGACTGGCACTCCATCACGTGTGAGACTTCCTCACTAAACACAGAACAAGGAGGGCAGGGGCCTCAATATGGCTCTCAACCAAACTGGTACTCAAATGCTTGTTGAATGAATGAATGTTGCTCTTCACACTTTTATAAAATGAACACCTCATTGCAATTAAGGTGTTTTCTCAAAGAAAAAAAATTCCCTCAGTAAACAGAACAAGAGATTTATGGAAAATATTATAAAATATCTATCCTCAGCACCTAGCACAGTATCCATCAACAACTACATACTCAATAATATTAGATTTTATTAGGTTATTATCTAGTAAATTAGATTCTAATACTTATTAGATTACCCAATAAGTATTAGAATTTGAATGGATCCCAAATTCACCTGAATGTGTCCAGCATTCATGCTCCACGGTTTTTGTCACATAATTCAAAGATGGAATTTCTTATATAAAAAAGTCTCTTTTAGGGCCGGCCCGGTGGTTATCATTCTCCTGACCCTGGCAATATGAATGTAAATGCCTTTGGTTTTCAACCTCCAACAGTGAGGTTCTCTAAACTTTTCTTAATTTTCTCCAGTTCTCTCCATCCTGCTATTGGAGTCATTTATGTTTATACTTGGTCATGTCAATCCGCTAGTTAAAATTCCCCAATGGTTCCTCTCAAGCTCTAATCTAGAGCAGCAATTGTCTATTAAGAATACAAATCAGGGCCGGCCCGGTGGCGCACTGCTACAGTGCGCCGCTTGGGAGTGCGGTGCCGCTCCCGCCGAGGGTTCGGATCCCACATACAGACCGGTTCCCGCTCACTGGCTGAGTGAGGTGTGGGAGCAACACTGAGGGTTGCGATCCCGTTGCCGGTCCCAGTCTGGTACGGGCGCGACACTGAGGGTTGCGATCTGTTGCCGGACACGAAAAAAAAAGACAAAAAGGAAAAAAAAAAAAAGTCTCTTTTAGGGGGCATGGGCTTGTGGTAATCACAAAGTCTTTAAAAATCTTTAATTACACATTTTGGAGCCTCTGATGTACCAATTTAAGCATCTGCCAGAATGTTTTGTGGTTTATCAGTGCTGGTAAGAATTCATTGATCATTCTATTACAGTGTTAAAATGTCTAGGAAGGTGGGCAGCTCAGTAACAGGATTCTGACTATTACATAGATTAAATCTTAATATCAGTCTTGACACTATGAAGTCAAATTTAAAAACACCCGTGCTATTACTAATTTCTTAAAAGGAAAAAAAAGGGGAAAAAAAGGAAAAAAAAATGAACTGTCCAATTTCTGACCACTGATGTTCAACTGGCAATTTCACTGGCAGGAAAAAATGACTCAAATCAAGTGATCATAGAGACACCTGAAGGGTCATTAAAAAACCCTAAGCAAGACTTTCATTCACAGAAAACAGTGTTTCTGGTTTTCTTCTTTTATTTTGTTCACGAGTGCTTCAGAGACCTGCTAAAAAGGTTTCAGTAAAGAAAGGAAAAGTGCCTGAAGGAGAACTGCTGGAACATTCCATGTATGTGAGGAACACTATTCTTAAGATTCATTATTTGATCCCAAAACAAACACTTTCCACTTTGTTGATATGGCTTAAGCTTCGTAGGGCAATTTGGCAGTGCCTATCAAAATGTAAAACAGGCATGCTCAGACTGGCAAGTCCATTTCTAGGAATTTCCTGCAGATGAACTCAATTGTGCACAAAAATGTGAAGCACTGTCTGCAATAGCAAAAATAACTGTGAGCAACCTAAATGTCCACCTGCAAAGGACTCACTAAATAAATATGGCATATTCAATAATTGGTTACTTTGCAGCTTTTTCAAAGGCTAAGGCTCAGACATGCTCAGACAGACAGACAGACACAGACACAGACAGACACAGACAGACACACACACACACACACACACACACACACAGACTGGTGAGATACAGCACTTGGTAAAGACAGGAAGTAGCAGAATATGTACAACTGTAAAAGCAGGCATACACCTTCCTCCAACTCTGGGTATATGTGCATGAACACAGGCTATTTCATCCATTAGGTACTATAGGCCCAGAGCCTAGAAGTTACAAACTTTTCACGGGCCTAAAAATGTATGCGTGAGATAACCACAGTCTAATCATAAAAAACAAAAAACAAAAAAAACCCAGACAAGTTCCAATAGAGAACCATTTTATAAAATACTGTACTTCTCAAAATTGTCAAGAGCATCAAAAACAAGAAAAACCTTAGAAACTCATAGCCACGAGGAACCTGAGATATGATGTCTAAATGTAATGTGGTATCTTGGATGGGATTCTGGAATAAAAAACAGACATAAGATAAAAACTATGAATACCTGAATAAAGTAAATTGTTAACAACAGGGGAAATAGAGGTGGGAAATGCTATATGGGGAACTTTCTGTACTACCTTTGCAACGTTTCTGTAACTCTAAAAGTATTATAAAATATCTTTTAAAAATGTATGAGCTGTAAGAAAAGTAATAAGGTACTGGCTACAAAGATATGTGAAGAAAATCACAAAATCTAAATGTATAAAAAGGAAACATTAAGTCAACTAGTCAACAGTACTCAATTCAAATCTTATGTAGTTATATATAAATTACATGTAACGTACAACGTGGGGATGTGCAATGTTAGAATGAAGGATGAGTCCTCTAAAAAGCAAGATCTTTAGAGCCTAAGGATCTCAATGGCTTAGGAGGCAGACATGTAGGTAAGTGCACAAAAAGAGTATAAAAGGAGACACACCAAACTGTCAGTCATAATTATACTGGAAAGGAGTGGGTACATGGCAGTTAGGGATAAATCAGGAAAAAAGACACTACACTAGGTATTGTAACACAGAATTTAAGGGCCGGCCCATGGCTCACTCGGGAGAGTGTGGTGCTGATAACACCAAGGCCATGGGTTTGGATCCCATATAGGGATGGCCAGTTAGCTCACTGGCTGAGCGTGGTGCTAAAAACGCCAAGTCAAGGGTTAAGATCCCCTTACCAGTCATCTTTAAAAAAAAAAAAAAAAAAAGAGTTTAATATAGGGAATTGATTAAACAGGAGTCAGTGGACTGAAAAAGCAAAAAGGGAACCTAAGCTAACACAGAGGTAATAACCACAGGAAGCAGGGTGGTGACCCTTAAGGCTGGGGGAACAAAGGGAATAAACCGGATTTTATCAAACTTGGAGGCTAAGGAAGAGGTTCCAAGAGTTGAACTCAGACCTCTGAGGAGGGGTCAGTGCCTGGTTGCTGCTGGTACCTCCTAGGGACGGGGGGGGCACAATGAGGCTGATTCTGCCAATGTCCAAAAAAGCTGGAGGCTGGAAGCCATTGCTGATGCCAGGATGAAGAGCTGCCACCGGAGTGGCGCAGACAGAACAACAGGCAAACAGGATGGAGTGCATCCCTTCTCCTTTCCTCCTGCTTTTCAGGCCCTACTGTGTCCTTGACTGGAGGAACCTTAACAGGAAGCCAGCCGACGACGGAAAATTGTAGTTTGCAGAGTCCCAGCCCCAGTGTACAAAGCAGACCAGGGAAAGGTGGGCTTGGAGCTTACTAACCAGCACCTGCACACACCCTTCTGTGCAGTGACAAGGGACAGTTATCCTTTGTGGAGAGACTCTTCCTCTTCCTACCATGAATGGAATCCCCTGAGTAAGCCACAGGACCCATCTCTGGGCAATATTAATTATTCATTTCTCTAATTAAGTCCTAGTGCCACCCAAACATTCTACAACCGAAAGACTATACATTGTCAAATTAACCAAACGATCCCAATATAAAGCGAAAAGGAGAAAGGAAGCACTCCTTCCTACTTGCTTGCTGTTCCTATCAGCATCACCCTGGCATGAAGCCTGCATCTTAGCAGCAAGAGCTGGTTCTGGGCTCTAGCATTTTTGAGCACTCCTCCAACCAGCCTTGCCTGTGCCTCACAGGTACCAGCTGCAGCAGAGGGCACCTCTCCTCCATGTGCTAGGTTCTGAGAGCCTTAGTTTCCTCCCCTGGGCTTCCAGCTGCAGGGGTGATTACTGTTTTCTACAGTATTATCTTTGTGTTCCCGCAGTGTACCTTTTTTGCTTTTTCAGTCCAACACCTATTTGATCAATTCCTATATTAAATTATTTCTGTTGAAATACCTAGTATGGGGTATATATCCAAAGGAAATGAAATCAGTATCTCAAAGCAACATCTGCACTTCCATGCTCACTGCAGCATCAGTCACAATAGCCAAGATATGGAACCAACCTAATATGGAACCAACCTAAGTGTCTGTTGATGGATGAATGGATAAAGAAAATATGATATATATACACACACAACAGAATAGTATTCAGCCATAAATAAGAAAGAAATCCTGCCATTCATGAGAACACAGATGAACCTAGAGGGACATTATACTAAGTGAAACAGCCAGGCACGGAAAGACAAATACTGCACGATCTCACTTATATGTGGAATTTAAAAGTGGAATTCAGAGTAGAATGGTGGCTGCCAGGAGCTGTGGTGTGGGAGTAATGGGGAGACGTTGAACAAAGGGCACAAACTTTTAGTTATAAGATGAATAAGTTCTGGGCATCTAATGTACAGCATGGTAAATGACACTGGATTGTTCACTTGAAATTTGCAAAGAGAGTAGATCTTAAGTGTCCTCACCACAGACAGAGAGACACACATAAACATACACAGTAACTGTGTGTGGTGATGATGTGTTGACTAATTTGATTGTGGTAATCACTACACAATATATACATATATCAAACCATCATGTTGTACACCTTGAATATATATAATTTTTATTTGTCAGTAATACCTCAATAAAGCTGGGGAAAAAAAGAAATACCTGGTATCTCTTCTTGACTGACACAAAGAGTTGGGGGGGAACTAAGTTAACTTCATACTCTATGTACTTTGTATTGTTGAAAAACTTTTATGAGAATATTCATATATCAGTCATATAACTGAAAACTTTTTATTTTTATTTATTTATTTATTCATTCATTCATTCATTCATTCATTCATTCATTTATTTATTTATTTTCTTAAAAGATGACTGGTAAGGGGATCTTAACCCTCGACTTGGTGTTGTCAGCACCACGCTCAGCCAGTGAGCGAACCGGCCATCCCTATATGGGATCCGAACCCGTGGCCTTGGTGTTATCAGCACCGCACTCTCCCGAGTGAGCCATGGGCCGGCCCAACTGAAAACTTTTTAAAAAGAGGTCAATATGCACTGATACAGAAAGATATCCACCCTCTGTTAAGTGAGAAAAATGAAGGTGCAAAACATGCATAGCAAGGTCTCATTTTTCTTTTCTTTTTTTTTTTTTTTTCTACTTTTTCCTCAGAAAATCTATAGGTTTTTCTGTTGATAAATTGACATCCGGGTTAGGTTTCTTTTTTTTTTTTTTGTCGTTTTCCGTGTCCGGCAACGGATCGCAACCCTCAGTGTTGCCCCCGAACCGGACCGGGGACTGGCAACGGGATTGCAACCCTCGGCGTTGCTCCCGCGCCTCGCTCAGCCAGTGAGCGGGAACCGGTCTGCATGTGGGATCCGAACCCTCGGGCGGGAGCGCCGCCACGCTTCCCAAGCGGCGCACTTACCCAGTGCGCCACCGGGCCGGCCCGTGGGTCTCATTTTTCTTAAAAAAGAATATGCACTTATGTTTGTGTACCCACACAAAAGCAGGTATAAACACACCACACCCCAACTTACCAGTTTTCATTCTGTGGGGAGCATAGTGAACTGGGGAAAGGATCACTTTCCTCTTACTTCATAACTCCTGTAATTATGTTTTGTTCTTTTTAAGCATGGGTACAGTACTTTTGGGTATGTCCACCCAGGCTCTAAAACACACATAAAAACACTACCTTGGAGAACCCAAGATGCATAACAGCTTCTCAACCAGGGTGACTTCTGCCCCCCTGCCAGGTAGAGGGGGAGCATTATCTGGAGAGATTTATGGTTGTCACAACTGGGGCAGGGGTTACTACTGGCATCTAGTGAGTGGGGGCCAGGAATGCTGCTAAACATTCTATAATTCACAAGACAGCACCCCCACAACAAAGAAAGATCCAGCCCAATACTTCAATCATGTTGAGGCTGAGAAACCCTGCTCTATAACCTGACTATTTTTAGCACTTCTGTGGTCAGAGTAGAAATACTGCATGTGTAATGCTGTGGACAGTCAGACATTTGCCAGAAATCTGCAAGGAATACTTGAGTAGGAGGCTTTGCTTTGGGGTTCAAAGGACTTGTTTTTCTTTAAAAAAAAGAAGGAGGGGCGGGGGGAGGTATTCAAATAGCTAACACACATATGATTAAAACACATCCAAGACTGGCAGATTAGCTCAGTTGGTTAGACTGCAGTGTTATAACCCCAAGGTCAAGGGTTCAGATCCCCTTATTGGCCAGCTGCAAAACAAAAAACAAAAACTTATGAACATACTCAAAGAGCACAAAAGAGTATATGGTAAAAACTAAGTTTCCCTTCCATCCTGGTCCCAGACAGCCAACTCCCTTCTGAAAAAGGTAACCAGTGTCACCAGCCTCTCTGATGTTCTTCAAAGGTATTCTGAGCACAAAGAAGCACAAGTGTACGTATGACCTCCTCTTCTCCCCCAACCCCAAATGGCAGCATACCCTGTATACACTTTGTAACTCACTTTTTTCACTTAAATATCATGGAGATCATTCTATTTTAGCACACATAAATCTGTCTCATTATTTTCAACAGCTAAACAGTACATAATATCGTCTATTGAAAGACACTGAAGTTATTTCCAATATTTTGCTACTATTGACAATGCCGTAGGAAATAATTTCATATATTTTCTATGGGCAATACATTAAAAAACAAAACAAAACAAAACAAAAAACTGGAGAGTAAGTTCCTAGCAGAACTGCTGGATCATATAGTATATGACTTCTAAATTTTGAAGGAAGATTTTCTTTTGAGGGAAACAACACAATAAGGAGATGAGTTGTTACTCAAGTGCTCTATTTAGATGCTTTACTAATTATATTGATATTCTAGTTGCACAGCATATATCTTGTATGCTAATCACAAAACAGATTGGTCACAGGAAGCATCTAGAAGCAGATAGCTCCTTTCTGACATTGTTTTTAACCTTGGGGAACCAGGGTACTCAAAACTATAGGGGTAAAAAGACACACAATAACAAGAGTTGGTGAGGATGTGGAGAAACTGGAACCCTCATGCATTGCTACTAGGAATGTAAAATGGTACAGCCACTTTGGAAAACAGTTTGGCAGTTCCTTGAAATGCTAAACATAGAATCACCATATGACCCAGCAATTCTACTCCTAGATGTACAGCCAAGAGAACTGAAAATATATATGTCCACACAAAAACCTCTAAAAAAATGTTCCTAGCAGCATTAACTCCTAAATCCAAAAGGTGAAACAATCCATATTTATGGTATATCCATACAATGAATTATTATTCAACCATAAAAAAATGAAGTACTTATAGATACTATAACATGGATGAACCCTGAAAAAATTAAACTAAGTAATGGAAGTTATAAAGTAGATAAGTGATTGTCAAGGATGAGAAGTGGGGGGTGGGAAGCAAAATGGGGAGTAACTGCCAATGAGTATGGGGTTTCTTTCTGAGGTGATGAAAATGTCCTGAAATTAGTGATGGTTACAAATCTCTGGATATAAATATTATAAAAATGACTGAACTGTACACTTTGAAAGGGTGAATTCTATGTTATATAAATTATATCTCGATAAAGCTATTATTAAAAGCAAATGTTTGGTGGGCCGGCCTGTGGCTCACTCAGTAGAGTGCGGTGCTGATAACACCAAGGCCGCGGGTTCGGATCCTATATAGGGATGGCCGGTTTGCTCACTGGCTGAGCGTGGTGCTGACAACACCAAGCCAAGGGTTGAGATCCCCTTACCGGTCATCTTTATAAAAAATAAAAAAAATAAAAATAAATAAATAAATAAATAAATAAAAGCAAATGTTTGGAAAGCACCTGGCATACTGTAGCTACTCATTAAAACTGAGCCCCCTCTGGAAAGAGATAAACTGGAATTCAGGGTAGCCCAAGCTGTTGGAGGTGGAATAGAATATTTTCAACAAAACTTACTGATTCACTGTTTGGGTTTCTTTTTTTTTTTTTTTAAGTGTATAATTCAGTGGTATTTAGTGTATTCACAAGGTTGCACATTGGTTCATTCTTAATTTGTTAGAACCTGTAAATTGGTAAGTTAATTAACAATATACTGAATAACTATCCCATCCTGAGTCATCTCCAGGTACTCTAGAGATCAAGAAGGAGGGAAGAATAATTCTCATCCTCAAGAAACCCAAACCATCTTTAGGAAGAGAAGAAATGCAGTGAAGAAGCCATCAGCATAGAGCAAAGAAAATTATCTCTATGGAGAAGTTAGATTTCTAGATTGGGTTTTCTCCAGTATTTAATCTGATTTTCATAGGAAAAAAAGGGTCAAGAAGTGAGTAAAAATAGATTGAATGTATACAAAAAACCCCACAAAACTACAGGGTCAGAAAAATGACTCCAGAAGCAACGTTAAATGGCAAAGCCAGTCATTCGCCATGAGCGTCGATGACCGTCTGAGATGAACATTAGAGTGTCCTAACACTTAATGAGGCACTCTTCCTTGTTTCAGTCAGGTCCATACCCTACATGTCTTTTTATTCCCATAGTGCTAGTGCGAAGCCTTGCACACAATCAAAAGAATGAATGAATATCATCATCCTTAAGCACAAGCAGACATAGGACAGGCCCTGCCACATTCAGTTAGAATCTCCTACTGCTTGTCTGAAACCAATGGTCACATTATGGCAATCTACTTCTTGAATCCTACATCAATTTACCACTTAACACTCTGGGTAATTCTATAATGGTAACAAAGGAAAACTCAAAATATAAACAAGAGGAAGATAATGTGTCTATGAGGTTAAAAGCATAGGCTCTGTAGTCAGACAGACCTTGTTTGGGAGTTATCAGCTGTATGACTTTGGCCAAGGGACGTCACTCCTCTGAGTGTGTTTCCTCGTCTGTAAAATGGAATGCAATTACATAATAGGAGCACCTAACAATGGGATCTGGCGAGAATTAAAAAAAACACTTCTTGAGGGTTCATTATGTACCCTCAAAAAAAAGTTAGCTGGCATTATGAAGATTGGGAACTCTCACAGATCATGAACCTCTAAAAGTCATTTTTCCCGTCCCCATTGTCTTGGTCTTCCTTGCAAAGGCTTCTGGACCTAACAGTGCCTGACAGGCTGGCAACAAATCTTTGCTGAATGGCCCTATGAATTAGGATACAGATACACGGCAGACCTGGGAAACTGAATAAAAACTACAACTGTGAAGGCTTTCCCAAGTTCATTTGGAGACCAACATCAGGTACGTGGGCTATAACTGGAGCCTGGTTACTTGATAAGCCTAAGAGTTTGTTCCAAACTACATGTGAGGGTGCAATGACCTCAAACCTCCTGTCTACACTGTCACGTAAATTCACACTATGAGTCTGAACAGGTTTCTGCTTACCATTTAGAGGGATTAAACAGCATCAGAGGAGGTTCAAATATATAAACTGAAACTGGTCAAAAAAGAATAGCCACATTTCAGAAAAATATACCATTGGTGAGCTTTTTTCCATGATAAAGCTAATATTTTTTTAAAAGGAGGCACAGTGATTTAAGACATTGACATTTATAGCCGTAGCTCGACGCTTACTCTTGGAGGCCCAATTATCATCCCTGTCCATCTTGTAAGTGTCATGTCTTCGTCATCTTCTAGACCCCAGCTAACTGTGCCATCTCCTACTCCTTTCTGGCCTTCTTCGAGTTCTTCCAACAGTCGGAAATTGCGAGGGACTTTTACTCCTAAAATAAATGGAAAGAAATTCAAGATACTAGCAACTCCAGGGGAACTTGTAAGCCTAGAGCTAGCTGCTCATTATCACTGATTGGGAGTAAAGAAGCTAACATGCAAAAAACTGCTGAAAATTGTCACACCTCAAACTTGCCACTTACAACCAGAGGGAAGGGGCACATGGTTCTGTGACAGATGAAGTGACCAGGGCTAGATCATCACACTCAGAGAGACACCCCACCCCCACCCCTTTGACAAACTTCATAAAGGCTTTACATGTCTACATGTTGAGTGCTTTGGGTCCACTAGTGTGAGATGAAACCACCAAAATCAAGTGCTAACGAAAGTGCCTTGGAAGAGAAGAGGTTATTTTCTTTTTGTTCTTATCACACATTTCTGAGGCTAAGGGTATGCTCATTTGCTGGAATGTCTCCTAAACAACCTTAGCAGGAATAGTTGCCATGGATATATTAAACAGGAACAGTGTCTTCTTAATCTACTAAGAGTCAGCTGAAGGTGCCAAGCATAAAATTTTAAATTATTTTTCAATGATTTAAGCCACAGTTTCTCTCCTAACTTGTGAAAAAGCTAAAAAAAAGGGCAGCTGGTTTGTTTTAAAAAATCCCAATGCCGGCAAGCAGCTCACAAAAACAACACACAAACATATCTCACAGGTTCAAACCACAGTACCTGAGTTCAGGCTGAGGCTTGAGCCATTTCTAGGTGTCTTCCAGAACAGAGCCTAGGTACTGGGGCCAGACAGGGGAGAGGCTGTGGAAGAGCAGGAAGACTGACTTCCTTCCCGTGCTTGGGCACAGAGCATCTCTCCTAGAGTTGCTCTCCCAACCCATCCAGCCTGCCTCTCTTCCCTCCCCATTTTTCCTGACATTTGCACTATTTTCTCTGGGAAGAAACTCAGGATCCAGACAAGTGATGAGCTCTCTTGGCCTTGTCTACTGAGCCTCTAACTCACCAGAATCTCAGAGGCAAGTGGACTTACCACATGACTGTGAAGAGAGGACCACTGGAGGGACCCAAGACTGTGGGATATGTTCCCAGAATATATCAGTATTTCCCAAAGTGTAGGACACATGCCATTATTAATTCAATTGGAATAAATATTTGAGCACCTTCTATATGTCAAGTACTTTTCTAGGCACTGGAAACAAGCAGTGAACAAAACAAAAATGCCTGCCCTTATGAAGCTTACATTCTACTGTGAGACATATAATCAACAAAATAAATATATAAATTATACAGTATAACAGATTGTAGTTGTTCTGGAGCAGGGAGTAATGGGGTGGAGGTGCTACAATTTTAAATAGAGTTATCAAGGAAAGCATTCCTGCATCAGGTGTCATGACTAAAGGTGAGGGAGCATGACCTGTGGATGGCTGAGGGGAAAGTCTTTGAGGCAGAGGGAACAGCAAGTGCAAAGGCCCTGAGGTAGGAACTTGCTTAGAGTGTCAAAGAATAGCAAGGATGCCAATTTAGCTTAAAATCCCATGTGAGAAAGATGAGAGAGCAGTAGGAGATTAAGGACTCTAACTGTTACTGAGTGATGATCTGACTTGTTTTTAACAGGATCCCCCTGACTGCTGTGTAAAGGATAAAGTGAAGGGAGCAAGGGCAGAAGCAGCTAGGAGGCTACTGCAATAATTCTGGCAAAAGATACTACTAGCTTTGACTAGGGTGACAGCAGTGAAGGTGGTAAGAAGTGGCATGATTCTAGGTATTTTGGAGGTCTGGGATGACAAGATTTGCTGTCAGGTTGCCTGTGAAGTGTGAAAGAGGAGTCAACTATAGCTCCCAGGTTTTCTGTCTGAGAAACCAGAAGAAGAGCTGTTAGTGGGACATTAGATGACTGTGTGTGGTATGTGATCAAGCACTTCATTTTACTGTTAGGTACTTAAGAATAACTTATTTAGGGCAAGTAATATTATATAACTTCCAATTTACAATAATGGTAAAGTTTCCTTTTAAAATAAATGTAAGTTGGGGCTGGCCCATGGCTCACTTGGAGGAGTGTGGTGCTGATAACACCAAGGCCATGGGTTCGGATCCCTATATAGGGATGGCCAGTTAGCTCACTTGGGAGAGTGTGGTGCTGACAACACCAAGTCAAGGGTTAAGATACCCTTACTGGTCATCTTTAAAAAAAAAATAAATAAATAAAAAATAAAATAAATGTAAGCAAAAGAATCAGCTGACTCAAGAAAAATATTAAATAATGGTACACAAGGTACTTGAAAAGAAACAGCAAAAACCTTAACACATACTTTAATTGTTTAGTGGTTTCCTTAAAGAGGAGGAAATCTGGACACAGAAAAAGACACCAGAGATGCGTGCTACAGAGGAAAGACCATATAAGGACACAGTGAGAAGGTGGCCACCTGCAAGCCAAGGGGAAATGCCTCAGAAGAAACCAAACCTGCTGACACCTTGATCTTGGACTTCTAGTCTCCAGAGTTGTGAGAAATAAGTTTAGTTACCCAGTCCGTGGTATTTTGTTATGCCATCTGTATGGTTAAGTGACATCTTAAGAAGCTTAAGAAAGTTGGAAAGGATATATAGACCAAGATGTTAACAGTTGTTATCTCTGGGTGACGGAATTATGGATGATTTTCCTCCCTTTTCTATATTTCCTGATTTTTTTTTTTAAACCATGACCCCATGTTATTTGCATGACAAAACAAAATAACTTAGGAACTACACCAACTGCACTTTAGGCAAGGTCCTACCTCAGGCCCTTTGCACTTCCTATTTCCTCTGTCTAGAGGACTCTTCCCTCCTATATCCGTAAGCCATGCTCCCTCACCTTCTTCAGGGCTTCAGTTATATGACACCTGATCTCAATAAGGATCTAGGATTCTCCGAGTGGGAACTCAGTGGCATCCCCTAAGTGACTGACTATAAGTGGTTTGTATTTTTTAATGTTCCTAAAACTTGGTCAGACTGTAGAATGAATAACGGCAAAGTACAACAGCTTCCATAGTCAAGCTCTTCATTACTAAATGGAAGTTGCACATGTGACCTCTATTTTGAGTTGCTCTTTTTGGCAAGGCAAGAAATGTGTTGCTTGTGTCAGGTATTTAAAAGTCAGGCTGGACTATTTCTAGTAGGACTACTCCTCTGTAAACTTCAGCAAAAAACATCCTATGACTGAAATGTTTTCATCTAACAATCAGATCTAATTAGGAAACCTAACATCCAAATATCACAAGCTCATTGCTAGTAGTTTCAAAACAGATAGTAAATTCAAATTATATTTTTCTGATGCTTAACTTTTACTTGTTAAGTAGGGCAACAGAATATATTAGTTATTAATACTACACTTCCAAAAGACATTTCTATTGGATTAGATATTCAATTACTTAAAAGCAAGTGTACAAAGCCCACATACACAATTGAACTGGAGAAATAAGGAGGTCAGTTCAATTTATTTTAGGTTAGTATTTGGAACAAAACTGAAAGCCATAGAGGACAAAGTCAGCTTTTTGTTGTTACTGCAATACTGGCATTATAAGACTATTCAATTTTGATTCAAGTTGTAGAGCAGGTACCAGAACCAGTTTAACAAATGAAAAACATTGGATTGGCCAATGTCTATTAGGCAGTCTAGAAATATTCCAAGTAGGAGTTAGAATATACACATAAATATCAGAATAACTATACTATATACCAAATAATTACAATAAGCATTTATTCCATTTGAACAGCAGTTCTCAATTTTTTTTGGTCTCAAAACCCCTTTACACACTTAAAAATTACTGAAGTCCTCAAAGAGCCTTTGTTTATGAGGATCATAGCAACTGATATTTGCCGAATTACAAATTAAAACTGAGAAAAAAAATTTTTTTTGTAGTACAGGGATCTGAACTCTTGACCTTGGTGTTACAAGATTGCACTCTAATCAACTGAGCTAACTGGCAGATCCTTAAAACTGAGAAATCTAAAAAAATCTGTTAATTCATTTAAAACTAATCACAACAACCATTATGTGTTAAGGTAAATAATATATCTTATAAAACAGCTACATTTTCTAGAGAACAAAAGAAAATTAGAAGAATGGAATGGCTTTGCAAATTTTTTTGTCTGGCTTAAGCTTAAAAAAACAGGGACCATGAAGAACTGAGGTGAGCTGGAGAACACATGCCCTACCTAAAGGGGACAGTCACTCCTCTGCTCTGGCCAAATGTCTGTGGTCAGATTCTGCTGATGGAATACCACTTTGCAATATCTAGGGTCACTTAATTGCTCTAAAAAATCCCTTTGAGCCCTACCATCCTACGGTTAGCTCACAGAGTATTTTAAACCCTTTCTTTTGTTAGAGCGGTTAACTAATAGATTGACAAAAGTTGTGCTAATTTGGCACCAGGCAGTTAACCTTTATTTAGCTAAATCTTTGAAGAATTTAAGTCTGCAAACTAGAAAGCTCCTGAAGTAGACTGTTAATTTTTAATTATTTTTTTCTAAGCCATAAACTTTTTCACTCAAAAATTGATTAAAAGCAATAGTAACAGCTAGCAGAAATCAGGAATTAGAAAAATTTACAAATTATGGAGTGATTCATTTATTCTTTCCTGATATTTAAACAGAAATGGTTAATTACCACCCAGTTAGCTGGTATACTGAACACTACTGTGCTAAGAACATAAAATTCTTGGTAAGGGACCATTCTGGGCTAATCATGTTCAATGTGTGTAAAACTGGACTCACTCCACACTTTTCTTTTGGTGCCTAGCTAGTACAGGGATCGAACCCTGGACCTTGGTGCTACTAGCACCCTGCTCTAACCAAATGAGCAAACTGGCCAGCCCTCAGTCCACATTTATAAGCAAAAAAAAATCTATACACTTTAGGACTGCAATTTTAAAAAGTTTGCTAGGCTTTTCACCAGCTTGTCAAAATTTCCCTACACATAAATTATCAGTAACATAAATGCACACACAGCTCCTTTCAGTGTGACAATTATCCAACACTTATCCAGCACTTTTCTAGCAATATAGGGGCTACGAAAGAAAACAGGTGCCTCCGTATTAAAGTATAAAGTCTCAGTGTGGAAACAAGACATACACACACAATGTTCAATGAAACAAAACAGTATCAAAATGTATGAGAGAAATATAATTTACTATAGGACAGTGTTACTTAACCTTTGACGGCTCACAGTCCCCTCTGGTATTTGATGAAAACTGAAGAGATTGGGGCTATGTTACTAAGACGATAGGACTTTGGGTATCAGTGGGGAGCTGCAGAAGGCTGTGAACAGGACAAGAGATAAGGCAAACACAAATCTCCCAGGTAATAATATTCAGGATAGGGTAGAATGATAAGAGGCCAGCTTAGGGATGTGCTACTACTAATGACTCAGGATATAAAGCCAACAGCATTTACTTAGAGCAAATACTGTGACAGAACATCTGTTATCAAACTTCTTATAGGCCTAGATGATGGGAAGCAGAAGGAATGTTCAGAGATTTATGGTAACACGTTTATTTGTGTGACTGTGGTGGTAGTTTTTTTGCTTTACAATGTGACAAAAAAAAAAAAAAAAACTGGCCTATACACAGTAGGCTTCAGATAAATATTTGTTAAAAAATTTAAAAATTGAGCAAAAAGTATAAAAAGGTCTGCAAACTCCATTTTATAAAAAAAAACCCACTAAAGTCAACCCATGCTTCCTGTATGTGTATATTCACATCAGTGATCTTTGGAGGCCTCAGACAGAGTCATAAATGTAAGGATACCTGGTTTGCTACTCTATTTTTAAAAGGCAGGTGAGAGTAATGGCTATGGTATCTCCCACAAAAAACAATCAGAATATACTTTGGAGAAAATTCTATAATCTTTCAGCAGGGGATTAAGAGCATAGACCTGGGATCAAGTTCTGGCTCTACAACTTTCCAGCAATCTAGGTGTGTGCCTGGGTATGTTACCTTGAGCCCCACCCAGCAAAGCAGGGATCACAATACTCCTGCCGCTACAGATAGCAAGGGAGAATAAATGAGGTAAGACCTGCAAAGTACTTTGTGTAATATCTGGCACGCAGTAAGCTCACAACAAAATCACCTCCGTCAGCACATTGTATTATCCATCATGAAGTAAAAAACAAAACCCCTCACTTGACCCCATATCCTCTTCTAACTACCATCTCATTTCTTTGTTCATTATGAGCAAAAAACAGACTCCTCGTCTGCGACTCTTCACTTCATTTGCACCTATCCCAATCAGGCTTTTCCACCTCATCACTCATGTCAAGGGCACCAAGCAGCACCCTCTAAATCCCACAGCCAAATCCTGTGGCCAATTCTCAGCCGCACCCCAAGTTACTGGAGATCTGGGCAGCAACTGATGGCTCCTCCTCCTTTAACTCTTTTTTTTTTGTTTTGTTTTAAAGATGACCGGTAAGGGGATCTTAACCCTTGACTTGGTGTTGTCAGCACCACACTCACCCAGTGAGCAAACCGGCCATCCCTATATGGGATCCGAACCCGTGGCCTTGGTGTTATCAGCACCGCACTCTCCACAGTGAGCCACAGGCCGGCCCCTCTCCTTTAACTCTTGCTTGGCCTAACCTCAGGTTCTCTTCCCCCCTCTGTCTGCTCAGCCTCACCTCCAGACCTCCAGACTGGCTGTCGAGGCTCAGGGAACAGTCCACCGACCTCTGCTTTTCCAGACCTTCTTGATTCCCCTGATCATACCCAAGCTAAGGCTCCAAGTAAGCAGATGACTCCTCAATTTATATTCCCAACTAACTTTCTCCTAGACATCTCCATTTAGATTCCTGATAGGCCTCTCACTGTTAAAACACTTCCAAAACAGAACTCCCTTGCATTCCTCCTCAAAAAACAAAAACTACTGAATCCTCATCTCAGTGTACAGCACAAGTGTGGCTCTGGCCAAAAGTCTTACAGTCACCATAAGAAATCTCCCTCCCCCCAACCTCCCCCCAAAAGAGAAATCTCTCTTTTACACTCCACATCCAACCCATTTCCAAAATCTATCCCAAATCTGGTCATTTTCACCATCGCCAGTGTGATCACTGTAGTCCATGCCATCTCAGCTTCTTAACTAGCTTTTTAGTCCACTTGGCTCTTCCTACAGTCTATTCTCCACAATAATCCCTTTAAAGGTAAACAAGGTGCCATCACTTACAAACTCCTTACCTGGCCTATGGAATCCCACTTGCTACACCAACATCATTTCCTGCCACTCTTTCCCTTGCTCCCTTACCTTCCTTTAGCCATACCAGACCTTTCAGTTTCTGAGAGGAGAGCTTACTTTCTGCCCTTGCACTCACTATTCTCTCACCCTGGAATTCTGTCCCAGAGCTATGAATGGCTGACTGGTTCCTAAAGTCTTATTTCCCATTCCCTTACTTGCTTTATTTTTCTTCATAGCACTCTTTGCCACTTGACATTTTAAATATATTCATTTCTACTTTATTGGTTGTTTACTGATGGTCTCTCCTATCTGAACACAAGCTCCATGACAGTAAAACTTCATGTGTTTTGTTCACTGCTGAATCTCCAATGCCTCAAAGAGTGCTTTGCCCTCTAGGGTATGAATTCAAATGCTTGTTGAATGAATGGATGGATGGATAGGGATATTATTTCAGAATAATAATCCTCAGTGTCACAAAACTCTAACTCAGGTTTATTTCTGAAAATACAATAGGGAAAACATTCACAGCACTGTTAAAAGAGAGTCTAATATTACAAAGATTATTGAAGGGCCTTACTATGAGCTCTTTTATTTTAAATAGCCCCCCAAAAGTTACATGTTAAATTCTAAATATAATGATCTTAAGAACTACAAATCTTAATTAGAAGCCAGGCAGTCTGCAGAGGCCCTCTCAGATACCTTTACCCCTACACAAGGTCTATGCTGTAATTTTTTTTTTTTTTTTTTAAAAGATGACCGGTAAGGGGATTTTAACCCTTGACTTGGTGTTGTCAGCACCACGCTCACCCAGTGAGCGAACTGGCCATCCCTATGTGGGATCCAAACCCGGGGCCTTGGTGTTATCAGCACCGCACTCTCCCGAGTGAGCCACGGGCCGGCCCCCTATGCTGTAATTTTTCTTTTCTTTCTTTTTTACTGTTTGACTCACTCTCTAAGTGTCTCAAGTCAGAGCTGTGACTCATTCAATCATGCCTCCCCAGAGTATGGTATGTTGCCTGGCATATAATGGTACTCAATAAATGTTTCCTGGTTGAAAATGACAGTATCTCTTCCTTTCCTACTGTTAACTCTAATGTGGTCTACTATAGCCAAAATACTGGACACTGATATCCTATAATTATCTAAGTTTTTTAAATTTTGAGATAATTAAAACTTGATTACTGGTTTTATTTTTTAATGAAGTGTGAATGAGAATTTCAGGGCAACTTATATATTTTTTTAAATGAGGGAAAACTGGTTTTTTTAATCCAAACTACACAAATGAAAGGATTCTTCACTATAAAATGAACTTTGTTTTATAAAATATGTAGGAAAGCAGGTTACTAATATTCCAAACCATTATAAACTGCACATAAAGCTAATACACCAATATTTTTGACAAAGCAAAACAGCATTTTAACTCCCAATGGCCTAACCATACCCTAGTTCTAAAACTTCAGGGGCTTCTTCAGAGACATAAGTTCAAATATTGGTGGAGTTCAGAGATACTGCAGACCTTATGGACATATCAGTCACAAGTGAAGACCTCATCCTATCTCAAATGATGGTGTGTAAGATCAAAATTATGACACATTGGGCCGGCCCGGTGGCGCACTGGATAAGTGCGCCGCTTGGGAAGCGCGGCGGCGCTCCCGCCCGAGGGTTCGGATCCCACATACAGACCGGTTCCCGCTCACTGGCTGAGCGAGGCGCGGGGGCAGCACCGAGGGTTGCGATCCCGTTGCCGGTCCCCGGCCCGGTACGGGGGCAACACTGAGGGGGGCGATC